>NC_084552.2:29387832-29502832 GCF_033978685.3 Nerophis lumbriciformis | reverse complement strand
TAGAACACCTTTGGGATGAGTTAGAATGGAGATTGAGAGCCAGGCCTTCTCGACCAACATCAGTGTGTGACCTCACCAATGCGCTTTTGGAAGAAAAACACACTCTGCAACCTTGTGGACAGCCTTTTCAAAAGAGTTGAAGCTGTAATAGCTGCAAAAGGTGGACCGACATCATATTGAACCCTATGGGTTAGGAATGGGATGACACTTCAAGTTCATATGTGAGTCAAGGCAGGTGGCTAAATACTTTTGGCAATATAGTGTACATCATTGGTGTGTGGTGGTTGAGGTCATGTAAGAAAGTATAGTTCCTGGCAAATTGTGATTATTTATGGTACACACAAAGATCATTGAGCCCACTTCAGTCTCACTCTGATGGATGTTTGCAAGTGCCTCCCCTCTTGATCTTACCTTTGTAATCAATGTGATACCTGCTTCCACCACCACCTTTTTTTCCCCTGAAGATGATCCACGTGAACGGAGTCTTAAAAGAAAGGTAATTAAAGCAGTGGCAGCGAAGAAAGAAGAGGAGCACTGCCTCTGATCAACTTATCTTTAATCCCAACATAGCATTAAGGTTGGCGTCGTTCATCAACTCCACAGCAGCTGCACTCAAAAGCCTTCGTGTACCCACCCCCACTTTCACTGGCCATCAATAAAAACGGCACGAGTGTAGGAGTGTGAGATCTCACAAGATTAAAACGTGACGATATTCCTCGTCTAAGAGGAAAGACAAGGCGACTTCTCGAGTCTCACACAGCAAACGTCGCAGAGGTTCTACACTCAGCTGCCATTGACTTGGAGCATAAAATATACCAAAAAAATGGCATCGCTATTGTGATTGATAATGCACGTAATGCCGAAGTAGCCGCGAGCGAGGCTGGATCGTAACCGCTCATTAAGTGCTTTGCTCACACCGTAAAACGTGAAATGGGCGGCCGCCTTTTTTTTTCCATCGGAGTTCAACAGCGACCGCGGTGTTTAGGTCCGAGCAGGAGCCGCTACCGTCGGACAAGTTAATCACGGACCCCGTGGAACAACGCTTTGGATAATGCTGGCTCGTTAGCAGGGAGCTCTCATTGCAGCAGCTCTCACCAGAGTAGAGAAATGGCAAAACACCAGAATCATTGCTACACCTGACGTCCGCCATGAAAGAGATGCCAAAGACCTTAAGAAGCTGCAGCATCCTTTTAAGTTGTGTGATGAGAAAACGTCCAGTTGAAAGCTCATGCGTGGGTCATAACAGGGTCAATCATGTCTTGTAAATATAATGTCTTTCAATTAATCAATCAATGTTTATTTACAAACCCCGTTTCCATATGAGTTGGGAAATTGTGTTAGATGTAAATATAAATGGAATACAATGATTTGCGAATCATTTTCAACCCATATTCAGTTGAATATGCTACAAAGACAACATATTTGATGTTCAAACTGATACATTTTTTTTTTTTTGCAAATAATCATTAACTTTAGAATTTGATGCCAGCAACACGTGACAAAGAAGTTGGGAAAGTTGGCAATAAATACTGATAAAGTTGAGGAATGCTCATCAAACACTTATTTGGAACATCCCACAGGGGAACAGGCAAATTGGGAACAGGTGGGTGCCATAATTGGGTATAAAAGTAGATCCCATTAAATGCTCAGTCATTCACAAACAAGTCAACAAATGCGTGAGCAAATTGTTGAACAGTTTAAGAAAAACCTTTCTCAACCAGCTATTGCAAGGAATTTAGGGATTTCACCATCTACGATCCGTAAAATCATCAAAGGGTTCAGAGAATCTGGAGAAATCACTGCACGTAAGCAGCTAAGCCCGTGACCTTCGACCCCTCAGGCTGTACTGCATCAACAAGCGACATCAGTGTGTAAAGGATATCACCACATGGGCTCAGGAACACTTCAGAAACCCACTGTCAGTAACTACAGTTGGTCGCTACATCTGTAAGTGCAAGTTAAAACTCTCCTATGCAAGGCAAAAACCGTTTATCAACAACACCCAGAAACGCCGTCGGCTTCGCTAGGCCTGAGCTCATCTCAGATGGACTGATACAAAGTGGAGAAGTGTTCTGTAGTCTGACGAGTCCACTTTTCAAATTGTTTTTGGAAACTGTGGACGTCGTGTCCTCCGGACCAAAGAGGAAAATAACTATCCGGATTGTTATAGGCGCAAAGTTGAAAAGCCAGCATCTGTGATTGTCTTTGTAGTTCATTCAATTGAATATGGGTTGAAAAGGATTTGCAAATCATTGTATTCCGTTTATATTTACATCTAACACAATTTCCCAACTTATATGGAAACGGGGTTTGTATATAGCCCTAAATCACAAGTGTCTCAAAGGGCTGCACAAGCCACGACGACATCCTCGGCTCAGATCCCACATCATCATCATCATGTTTTATTATTGTTGTAATTACACAAGATGTCTAAGTTACATGAAAATACCTGAAGCTTGTTTGATGTTTCGTCAATATGTGGAATAGTGTTGTCCCGATACCAATATTTTAGTACCGGTACTAAAATGTATTTTTGGTACTTGTCGGTACTTTTCTAAATAAGGGGGACCACAAACAAATTGCATTATTGGCTTTATTTTAACAATAAATATTAGGTTACATTAAACATACGTTTTTTATTGCAATCAAAGAACAATGTTGTTCTTAAATAAAATAGTGAACATACGAGACAACTTGTCTTTTAGTAGTACGTAAACAAACAAAGGCTAATTTGTCTGCTGATGTATGCAGTAACATATTGTGTCATTTGTCAAAATTATGAAGGACAAGCTGTAAAAAATAATTATTAATCCATTCTTCCATTGCATCCTTTCTGTTTTAACATGTTCTATCTACACTTCTGTTAAAATGTAATAATCACTTATTTTTCCTGTTGTTTGATACTTTACATTAGTTTTGGATGATACCACAAATTTAGGTATCGATCCGATACCAAGTCGTTACAGGATCATACATTGGTCATATTCAAAGTCCTCATGTGTCCAGGGACATATTTCCTGAGTTTATAAGCATAGTATGACTTAAAAAAAAAGAAAAAAGATTTTGTGATGATAAAAAGTATCGATGTAATTATAGTAGTATCGACTAGATACGCTATTGTACTTGGTATCATTACAGTGGATGTCAGGTGTAGATCCACCAATGGCATTTGTTTACATTCAGGGTGCTAGCTTGTATCCTCCTACGGTGTGTACTGAAGCATGTTTAGCTATTCCTCGTCCTGCAGGGATGATACTTGTAAGAAACTTACTTTGTTTGTCGCCATGGATGCGAGGATTAGTGATTTAGAAGTAGCTACAACACTGCCGACTGCAAATGGACGTTCGCCGCGAGCTAGCTAGCCATGTCTTAAAGCACCTCTTCCGGTGGAAGTTTCAGTGTTATAACTTCACCTTTATCTTCAGTTTTTAGATCAAAATGCGTCCGTTCTCCCTTTTCTGTCTACACACTGTGTCTGCTTGTAAAAACTCTGTGATTGTGCGCTGCCGAACATGCTCGTCTGCTCGCCAAACCAGCAATGTCATGACGCTATGTGACATTGCGTCCGGGAAACCAAAGTTTTTGGGTTCCGGGGGGATTATGGTTGCAAAGCTGAAACTTAAAGGAAGTTTAAGTTTCTTTATAATGAAAGCTTTTTTTACACTGAATTTATGTACAGTAATTTTTTGTGTTATGAGTATTATACCGGTATTTTTCAAACAGAGTATAGTACCATTTTTGATTCATTAGTACCGCGATACTATACCAGTACCGGTATACCGTACAACCCGAATGTGGAACCACTGTCTCGCAGTGTACCCCCTACTGCAGTAATTATTGTGACACCTGCCTCTTCAAGTGTTGGACACACCTATTCTACTTCCCTTCTGTCCACGATATCAACGTGAGAGGTAGGCGTCCAAGTGACGACACAAACGTGTATTTATTGTCTCATTGAGAACTTTATTTAACAATTTTTTCTTGTTTTGCATTGTTGACTGCACCATTTGTATTTCCTGTATATTGTCAGATGCATTGCCAGAAGTAAAACACTTTTCACACTAGGGTTGTACGGTATACCGGTATTAGTAGAGTACCGCGATACTAATGAATCATATTTGGTACTATACCGCCTCTGAAAAGTACTGTCAGTTTGCTTACTTAGTATTAAAAGACAAGTTGTCTGGTATGTTCACTATTTTATTTAAGGACAAACTTGCAATAAAAACATATGTTTAATGTAGTGTAATATTTCTATGTTAAAATAAAGCCAATAATGACATTTTTTGTGGTCCCCTTTATTTAGAAAAGTACCGAAACCAAAATATTGGTAACACTACTTGGCAACACTACTTCACACACAAAGCAGAGGAAAACAACACCGGTCACACATGCTCAGTTATAAAACATTTCAAAATGCACCCACAAAGATCTTTATGACAGGGGTATTCTGTTGTTTTGAGGACCTACTCAAAATTGACTGCCTATTCAAAGATCCTCTTAATGACAGGTTGCACGGTACCGATTTTAGAAATCTACTATGGTTTATAGGAATCCACTCCAAACTGACTATTTCTGGTGTTATGATCCGTTGCCCGGATCATGTTTTGTTCTGTTAGTTTTGACTACCTCAGTTCTGTTTTCTGCACCACCTCCGCCAAGGTCAAGGCTAGCACCTGCTCCAGCACCATGGATAGCACCTGCTCCAGTTGTAGGTGTATTTATTTCAGTATAAAAGTGTACAAAGTTTTTTGCTTCAGTTATTAAACGATGATAATGGTGTGCCAGGGCATACATACATTATTTATTTAACACTTAAATCTCTAGAGTCTACATCAACTTCAGACCTATCCGTCAATTCTAAGTTTTTTTGGGGGGGGGGGGGGGTTTATGTTGTTTTTTTGTTTGTTTGTTTTCTGCCCTTTTTGTCAAAAACTATAATTTGCAAAACTTTCCACAAAAAATATTTTTTAAAGTGGAATATTTGATGTGAAGTAATCGGAGCCTTGGATAGGTCAATAATTCATAAAAACATTGATTTTGATTCAATATTATGTTTTGAGCAATAACAGTTTTAAAGAAAAAAAACAGCTTTGTTTTAATAGTCAACATTGCAACTTTTTCTAAATTACATTTCAACTGTCAGCTTTTTTTATTCCAATGTTGTTATGTTTTTGTTTATTTTAATAGTATTGTTAGAATGTGCCGTGGGCCTTTAAAACATTAGCTGACTCATTTACTGGAGTTATGGCACAGGATGAAGTTAAAAAGGTTGACTTCACACTCGCCTTAGAGTTTTCCATGAAGTCTTTCTTTTGACAGCCCCTCGTGGTAAAGTTGTCCAAGCGCAAACTGAGGCAGTATTTGTGATTGAGCGAATCAAAATTTAAGAAATTGTACCGGAAAGTTCATTACTTTGAAGACGACCAATAAAAACGCAATAAACGGGGACAGCTTTTTTATTCCACTTGTGCTATGTTTTTGTTTATTTTAATAAATGAGTTGTACTTATATAGCGCTTTTCTACCTTCAAGGTACTCAAAGCGCTTTGACACTACTTCCACATTTACCCATTCACACACACATTCACACACTGATGGAGGGAGCTGCCATGCAAGGCGCTAACCAGCACCCATCAGGAGCAAGGGTGAAGTGTCTTGCTCAGGACACAACGGACATGACGAGGTTGGTACTAGGTGGGGATTGAACCAGGGACCCTTGGGTCGCGCACGGCCATTCTTCCACTGCGCCACGCCGTCCCTAATAGTATTGTTAGAATGTGCCGTGGGCTTTTAAAACATTAGCTGACTCATTTATTGGCGCCATGGCACAGGATGAAGTTAAAAAGGTTGACTTTACACTCGCCTTAGTGTTTACCATGAAGTCTTTCTTTTGACAGCACCTCGCGGTAAAGTTGTCCGAGCGCAAACTGAGGCAGTATTTGTGATTGAGCGAATCAAAATTTAAGAAATTGTACCGGAAAGTTCATTACTTTGAAGACGACCGATAAAAACGCAATAAACGGGGACAGAAATTTGACAAATATAAACAAAACAAAACACCGGCGGAAATCGATAATCGATTAAAAAAAAAAAAAACAAGCAAACAGGAGTTTTGACGCAGAGAAGGCAGGGTCGGTAAAAAAAATAAATAAATCTGCGTCCCGGGACTTCCGGAAATTTGCGTCCTTTCTGATTTCAATGCATAAAAAGACACAAAAAAGTTTGTTAACGCCAACAGTGATACATTGTAGTTGATTTAAATGAGTGTAATTTTAAATTATGTAAGGTGGTTAGACATGTTTTATAATGTCTCCAAAGCAGGTTGTGTTATGTGTGACCATGTGTGTTGACTTGCTGTGTTGGTTGCAGTTTATTTGTTCCAAGAGTGGGAACGGTTGTTTGGAATTGTGAATATGAACTGATGCTGTGCTCTGTATATTTACTAAACTTCATAGTCATTGACCATCCATTTTTGACCACGATTTTATTTTATTTTATTTATTTTTTTATTTTTTTGCCTTTTGGTTCGGGACCCTTGGGGGCTGTGCAACAAGGGGTGGCACTTGTGTGACTTCTGCGGCACTTTTTTGAGGGCTTCTGGATCTGCCTCCCTGAAGCCTTTTGGCCGTGAGACCAGCTGTTGGGTCTCTGCCACACCGGAGTCCGCTTGGAGAGACTGGAGGAGATGCGGATGAAGAGACAGAGCTGCGGAGCTGGCGCTAGGCGCCAGGACGGACGGGCTTCACGGTGTCTTGGCTGAATGAGTGTGTATCGGACGCCTCTGTCTCTTTAGACGCATCCTCGTCAACTCTCTTGGTTGCTTTGTTGGGTCTGCTCCTGTTTCTGGCCATGCTCCCCACACCCTAGCAGATGATGGCGCGGAGCACTGCAGAAGCCACAGCAATGTGTGTGGGTGTTGAAATGATGTTTTTGTTTGGTTGCTTGTCTATACATGGTGCAATCGTGTGTGCGCAATGTATGATTGGTTGACTTCCGGTTCCGGTTCACCGTGCGTGACTGCTCGCTGACTGCTCGCTGTTTCGAAAAAGCTAAGTATCGTTCTATTTGTGTGCTTTTAATTGTTCTGCAGCTTTCTTTATTACTTTCTCAACATATTTAGTAGTACTATTTAACTTGCAAATCACCCGATCTCTGTCTCACCACCCCTCCCGCAGCTAGCTAGTAGGTAGCTGCTAAGCTAACGAAGCTAGCGCGGAGAAAGGCGTCGCCGGTCAGAAGGAATCTACTCCTGCACACCGTGACCAGGACTTCTCGGAAGACAGCAGGAACTTCACTCGGTGACAGAAAACACCGTGAGTATGGCTCCCTGCGCATCTTGCACCTTACTCACGGAGAGGCTGGCTCTGCTAGAGGGCCGTGTCCGCCAGTTGGAGCAGAGTAATCTCGTAACTTTAGATGTTGCGGACACATCTGCTAGCGTTAGCTGTAGCGAGCTAACTAGCCCAGCCTGTAGTAGTCCTAAGCGGCCTACAAGCTACGGTGTACCGGTTGAGACGCATAATAGATTTAGCTCTTTAGCTAGTCCTACACCCCAGTCTACCGGGCACCACACCTTAGTCATAGGGGACTCCATCACCCGAAACATAAAGCTTAGCAAACCAGCCACAATTAAGTGCATCCCTGGGGCCAGAGCACCTGACATTGAGGCTAATCTTAGGGAGCTAACTCGCAACAGGCCTAGTAAACACGTACGACAGGCTAATCGCACCACTAGTTATGCGAATATAGTTGTACACGTTGGCTCCAATGACACTAGAATGAGACAGTCAGAGATTACAAAGAGAAACATAGCCAGGACTTGTGATCTCGCTAGAAAGATGTCCAGGCATCGAGTAATTGTCTCTGGCCCCCTGCCTGCGAGAGGCAATGATGAGAGATATAGCAGATTAGTCTCGCTTAAAAAGTGGCTGGCTAGCTTCTGTAGACAACAGGGACTAACGTTTATTGATAATTGGCCCTCTTTCTGGGGCAAACCAGGCTTGCTGATGAGAGACGGCCTTCACCCTAACCAGGAAGGCGCCATCATCCTGCCTAAAAACATAGACTACTGTTTAAGTCACATTTGACTAACTACACTAGAGCAAGCCCGGTCACAGGCAATTACAGAGCCTGCTAGTCCGGGTGAGGAGTCAGTTAAGCTAGAACTAGCCAGCACCAGGCTGGATAATTCCTGTACGCATAGCAATTTTCTTAGAATAACACACAACTCACATAATGTGTTTTCTGTTGTGAATGTGTCCGGGGTAGATTTGCATTCTACTGAGGTGGCAAATCATGATGCGTTCAGTCGATCGCAGCATCAAGCAAACAATCAGAAAATTCCCGTCGTATCAATTCCTAGATATGGTCGAAACAATTTAAAGTGCACTACGTATAATAAACGCAACATTATTAATATTGCTACTACGGATAATTTAAACAAAAACTCGTCAAAACAGCCCAATACTTATAATATGGGCTTTTTAAACATACGATCATTGTCTCCCAAAACGTTATTAGTTAATGAGGTCATTAGAGACAACAATCTTAACGTCATTGGTCTTAGTGAAACCTGGCTCAAACCAGACAATTTTTTTGCGCTAAATGAGGCATCTCCTCCTAACTATACGAATGCGCATATTGCCCGTCCCCTTAAAAGGGGTGGGGGGGTCGCACTAATATACAATGAAAACTTTAACCTTACCCCTAACCTAAATAATAAATACAAATCGTTTGAGGTGCTTACTATGAGGTCTGTCGCACCGCTGCCTCTCGATATGGCTGTTATCTACCGCCCCCCAGGGCCCTACTCGGACTTTATCAATGAATTCTCAGAGTTTGTAGCTGATCTAGTGACGCACGCAGACAATATAATCATAATGGGGGACTTTAATATCCATATGAATACCCCATCGGACCCTCAGTGCGTGGCGCTCCAGACTATGATTGATAGCTGTGGTCTTACACAAATAATAAATGAACCTACGCATCGCAACGGTAATACGATAGATCTAGTGCTGGTCAGGGGTGTCACCACCTCCAAAGTTATGGTACTCCCGTATACTAAAGTAATGTCCGATCATTACCTTATAAAATTCGAAGTTCTGACTCATTGTCAACAAACTAATAATAATAATAACTGCTATAGCAGCCGCAACATTAATGCTGCCACAACGATGACTCTTGCTGACCTACTGCCTTCGGTAATGGCACCATTCCCAAATTATGTCGGCTCTATTGATAACCTAACTAACAACTTTGACAATGCCCTGCGCAAAACCATTGATAGTATAGCACCGCTAAAACAAAAAAGGGCCCCTAAAAGGCGCACCCCATGGTTTACAGAAGAAACCAGAGCTCATAAATTATCATGTAGAAAGTTGGAACGCAAATGGTGCGCGACCAAGCTTGAGGTTTTCCATCAAGCATGGAGTGACAGTTTAATATCGTATAAACGCATGCTTACCTTAGCTAAAGCTAAATATAACTCAAATATCATCCGCCTCAACAAAAACGACCCTAAATTTGTATTTAGTACAGTAGCATCGCTAACCCAACAAGGGACTCCTCCCAATAGCTCCACCCACTCGGCAGATGACTTTATGAATTTCTTTCATAAGAAAATTGAACTCATTAGAAAGGAGATTAAAGACAACGCATCCCAGCTACAACTGGGTTCTATTAACACAGATACAACTGTATCTACGACGGATACTGCAATACAAAATAGTCTCTCTCTTTTTGATGAAATAACATTAGAGGAACTACTACGGCGTGTAAGTGGAATACAACAAACAACATGTTTACTTGACCCACTTCCTGGGAAACTTATCAAGGAGCTTTTTGTATTATTAGGTCCATCAGTGCTAAATATTATAAACGTATCACTTTCCTCTGGCACTGTTCCCCTAGCATTCAAGAAAGCGGTTATTCATCCTCTGCTCAAAAGACCTAACCTTGATCCTGACCTCATGGTAAACTACCGACCGGTGTCCCACCTTCCCTTTATTTCGAAAATCCTCGAAAAAAATTGTCGCACAGCAGCTAAATGAACACTTAGTGTCTAACAATCTCTGTGAACCTTTCCAATCCGGTTTCAGGGCAAATCACTCTACGGAGACAGCCCTCGCAAAAATGACTAATGATCTACTGCTAACGATGGATTCTGATGCGTCATCTATGTTGCTGCTTATTGATCTTAGCGCTGCTTCCGATACCGTCGATCATAATATTGTATTAGAGCGTATCAAAACACGTATTGGTATGTCAGACTTAGCTTTGTCGTGGTTTAACTCTTATCTTACTGACAGGATGCAATGCGTCTCCCATAATAATGTGACCTCGGACTATGTTAAGGTAATGTGCGGAGTTCCTCAGGGTTCGGTTCTTGGCCCTGTACTCTTTAGCACTTACATGCTGCCGCTAGGCGACATCATACGCAAATACGGTGTTAGCTTTCATTGTTATGCTGATGACACCCAACTCTACATGCCCCTAAAGCTGACCAACACGCCGGATTGTAGTCAGCTGGAGGCGTGTCTTAATGAAATTAAACAATGGATGTCCACTAACTTCTTGCAACTCAACGCCAAGAAAACGGAAATGCTGATTATCGGTCCTGCTAAACACCGACATTTATTTAATAATACCACCTTAACATTTGACAACCAAACAATTACACAAGGCGAATCAGTAAAGAATCTGGGTATTATTTTCGACCCAACTCTCTCCTTTGAGTCCCACATTAAGAGTGTTACTAAAACGGCCTTCTTTCATCTCCGTAATATCGCTAAAATTTGTTTTATTTCATCCACTAGCGACGCTGAGATTATTATTATTATTCATGCGTTCGTTACGTCTCGTCTCGACTACTGTAACGTATTATTTTCGGGTCTCCCTATGTCTAGCATTAAAAGACTACAATTGGTACAAAATGCGGCTGCTAGACTTTTGACAAGAACAAGAAAGTTTGATCATATTACGCCTATACTGGCTCACCTGCACTGGCTTCCTGTGCACTTAAGATGTGACTTTAAGGTTTTACTACTTACGTATAAAAAACTACACGGTCTAGCTCCGTCCTATCTTGTCGATTGCATTGTACCATATGTCCCGGCAAGAAATCTGCGTTCAAAGAACTCCGGCTTATTAGTGATTCCCAGAGCCCAAAAAAAGTCTGCGGGCTATAGAGCGTTTTCTATTCGGGCTCCAGTACTATGGAATGCCCTCCCGGTAACAATTAGAGATGCTACCTCAGTAGAAGCATTTAAGTCCCATCTTAAAACTCATTTGTATACTCTAGCCTTTAAATAGCCCCCCTGTTAGACCAGTTGATCTTTTCTTTTCTCCTCTGCTCCCCTTTTCCTTGTGGAGGGGGGGGGGGGGGGCACAGGTCCGGTGGCCATGGATGAAGTGCTGGCTGTCCAGAGTCGGGACCCGGGGTGGACCGCTCGCCTGTGCATCAGCTGGGAACTTCTCTGCGCTGCTGACCCGTCTCCGCTCGGGATGGTGTCCTGCTGGCCCCACTATGGACTGGACTCTTACTATTATGTTGGATCCACTATGGACTGGACTCTCACAATATTATGTCAGACCCACTCGACATCCATTGCTTTCGGTCTCCCCTAGAGGGGGGGGGGGGGTTACCCACATATGCGGTCCTCTCCAAGGTTTCTCATAGTCATTCACATCGACGTCCCACTGGGGTGAGTTTTTCCTTGCCCTTATGTGGGCTTTGTACCGAGGATGTTGTTGTGGCTTGTGCAGCCCTTTGAGACACTTGTGATTTAGGGCTATATAAATAAACATTGATTGATTGATTTATTTCTTGCTATAAGGCCTGATTTACTAAATTTGACCACAAACTCTGTGTGCTGTGACATTCAGAGTGCCTGGGTGCTCAGGTTTACACAGGTGATTTTACATGTAATCGGTGATGGCAATGATTTAAATCTGCATATTAATTTTAATACCAAATCTTATAGGGAAGTTTGCTAAACATGTAAGAATACAGTACAAGATGCTATAAATCCCTATTTTCCAGGGTTATTGCCAATACGCTGTTATATTGAATGAGCGTGTACCGGACGCCTCGGTCTCCTTAGACGCATCCTCACTCATCCATGCGGACTGGACACTGGCCGAGAGTTGGTGGGCGGCCGAGGGTGGAGTCAGCTCTTTTGGTTGCTTTGTTGTGTCTGCTCCTGTCTCTGGCCATGCCTTGTCTATGCATGGTGCAATCATGTGTGCGCATTGTATATTATTGGTTGATTATTTATTTCTTGCTGTAGGGCCTGATTTACTAATTTAGACCACAAGATGGTGGCGAGTTTGCAACAATAAGACTGTCAGATATTTAAAATTAGGGTGAAAGCATCCCGCGGGCGAAACTCCTTATGGACACCCTAGTACTACACAATCACTAAGTTGTGAACTAACCAGTTTTGGTTGGCATGCCACTGTTGGCCATCGCTGTTGTGACTTTGGCGTCGCCATGGCAACAGATGGGTCCGGATTTGTTCTTATTGCGATTGTCATTGAGGTGTTATTACACAGTTGTAGCTTTCTGGGATCATTTTTTCAT
Source organism: Nerophis lumbriciformis (assembly GCF_033978685.3). Lineage (NCBI taxonomy): Eukaryota > Metazoa > Chordata > Actinopteri > Syngnathiformes > Syngnathidae > Nerophis > Nerophis lumbriciformis. The sequence continues at coordinate 29,490,247 of NC_084552.2, read as the reverse complement.
CTTTAGGAGTATTTAAGGCCTCATCATTTCAACGATGCATTTGGTTGCCCGAGCAGCCGTGAAATATGGCCCCTTGCGATGGTTATTGCGGGCTGTAAAAGGCAGCAACATAAAATACAAAACAGAGACTGGCGTGTCTATTTATGGAGCAGATAATCGACACATTAATCAGTGTGCGCACCCCCCCCCCACCCGAGACCAACCCAGCCAAACCCCCCACACCCCAACTCCCGCCAGCCCCCAAAACGCTTTTCACTAATGTGTCTTTATGTGCCGCATCAGGTCACAAACAACATTCACATGACTTATGGGTTTTTTCTTGGTAATTTGGGAATGGTGATGTTTTTTTGGCATCTACCTGCCGTACAGCGTCAGTCAGTAATGTTGGTTCCCACAAATCATTGTTTAGTGGGCTGCTTTTTGACCTGGATATTTTTGTGCAAATTGCTTGATATGAATAGACTTAAAGTACGCGTGCAGTAAACGTATGCTATGCTCGTCAACATAGTTCCACTGCCCACTATATGTGTATTACATTGACACTTGTTGTCATATCGGCAATGTTAATTTGATAAAATTTGGTTTCTTATTTCCTCTTTCAAGGACAATATCAAGTTAAGGGATTTGTATGTAATAATGTTACCTAAAATAACAGCTTCAAATAATTTGGATGCATAACAATTATCACATTGGTGAAATTATGTGAAATTCTGTATCGTTGGACCAGTCAGGATACCTCCAATTATTTTTAACTCTAATTTAACTTGTGTAATTTGTCCTATCCAGCTTCTCAGGCAAATCATATAGTTGATGTATATGCCCATGTCGGCTGTTCAGATTTACTTTACAAAAGAGAAGTGTAGGATACTTCTCTTGTTGCCTTATTTGTATTTGACTTTATTAAATGTATTTATATTATCATTTGGTGCAGCCGGGCCGGAGCAGGAGGGGATAGAAAGAGAACAAAAAGAAGACAGAGGGGGAAATTGTGGGGACAAGAGGGGGATTAGACAGAGAGACAAAAACAACAACAGCAAACACAACAACAACAACAACAACAACAACAACAATAGAGCAATATCAGCAAATACGACATGTACAAATATGATGGTAAAAGTAATAGCAAATAAGCAGTTAGCGAAAATAAAAAATACAGAAATGACAATGAGCTTTATTACACTACACATGGATCAATACAAATACCAATAGAAATAGCGCTATTGATAATGAACAAAACCAATACTTTACCTCTATTATCAACAATACATTTGTTCAAATGCAACAATACATATACGTAATGATAACTTAAGATACGAAAGAATGCAGAAAAATGGAGGGGGAGAAAGAGAAGCAACCTACATTCGAGAAGCAACCTACATTGAAAAAAAACAAAAAAAAACAACAAAAAAAAACGTGTGTAATTTAAAATATAATATCTGTGAAAACGCAGTATTCTTCCGAAACTATTTGAAACGTTGTTGAAACTTTTTTTTTATTTGCACATAAAGTTATTAAAGTATCATTATGTAATGATATGATCTTCAATCAATAAATGAGTCAATTGTATTTGGATCATATCAAAAAAATAATAAACGCATTTCTTTAAATAACATTTCTATGGCACATGCTGGCAATAAGGACAACCGTTTTTTTTTTGTTTGTTTCCATGACGGACTCCAAATACCCTTCCATAACGTTGTTTTTTTTTTTGACCAGCCAGTACACGAAAATAAAATGTAATCATGTTTCTTTATATCCTTTTATTAAAAAATTCTGTACACTCACTCAAATCTATATAACCCCTAAAGTAACTGCTTCAAAATTGTTTTAATTGCACAAATAATGATTATTTTGTTGGCATGATACCATTAGGTCACTTTTTGTGTCCTTTAACGTCAGTGGACAAGCCAGCACACCTCTCCCTTTCTTTTCTTTTTTTTTTTGTGCAGTGCTTGTGCAGATTTCTACGCACACTAAAATAACCTAAATTGTTACATATAATCCATATGACAGCTTTACAGATATAATACTATTTAAAGCAGCGGTATGTAGCAACCACTCGGATGGCACATTGCCTTAAAATAAGGGGAAATGCTTTTTTCTTTCTGCCATGATCATACTGGATCATGCATTTTAGTGTTTTTTAATATTAGTGGACCAGCCAGGACACCTGTTATTGACTTTATTGTTACTGCGCTGGTTTGTGTGTGGACATTTGGCTGCAATGCTGATAATGAATGAAGAGAACACATATTTCTTACCGCTGCTTTAAGCAAGGGGTTAACTCCATTACTGTATGCTGCATTGTTGAGTATGAAAAAAAAAATAATACAAATAATATCAATAATCTTTGTGTGTGTCTCTATAGGCTTTTTCCAAGCTAAATAGAATTTAATGGAGCAAAAGTAATTGGTCTCGTCACACAAAAAAAGCGTCCATTCATATGTCCAGCAAACAAACAGATGTATTGTACTGTAGGCTTTTATTCAGGAGACTAAGGAGCATATTTAAATGCATGAGTTTTCACTTATTTAAAAGAGAAACCGCACGAGATTTGGCCCATTTTTTTGTGACGTTCGCATTCCTTTTTAAAAATGAGACAAAACCTTCTTGTTTGACACGCGAGCATAACTGATTGCTCTCATTTGCGCACTTTCGAGGAGCAATTCATAGAGGCTACTTAGGCTCCTCCGCAAGGACATGGAAATGAATGATGGTGGACTTATCAAAACACATTCCCTCCATCCGTTTTGCAGCAACACCGGAATATAAATGCAAATTGACAGTATTGAAATGTCCCGCTTAATGGAATCACATACAGGAGGGCGGGTGGGAAAAATACTTGCAGGAATTGATATACATGCTTTTGTTTACATGCACAATACTGGCGTACATGTTTGTTTTTGTGTGGGCTCTTTTTTGCGCTGCTACTAGCACAATTTTGACAAAACATGTACTAAGCATCGACGTCCTGCTACTCTTCTTCTTCTGCCACGGTGGCATGCAGATACAAATGCATGGTGTACTTATTTAGGTAGTCAGACACACAATGTTGTTCATCCCACAAAGTACCTACTTTTGTACTCCGTCATACATTTGTTTATAGGGATGGGAATTGTTAAGAAATGTCCCATTTTCCGATTGCTGAACGATTTGGTTATTTATTGCAGTGTTTTTCAACCACTGTGCCGCGGCACACTGGTGTGCCATGATATACAGTCTGGTGTGCCGTGGAAATTATGTACAGTTGTGCTCATAAGTTCACATACCCTGGGAGAATTTAAGATTTCTTGGCCATTCTTCAGAGAATATGAATGATAACACAAAAACCTTTCTTCCACTCATGCTTAATGGTTGTGTGAAGCTATTTATTGGCAAACAACTGTGTTTACTCTTTTTAAATCAAAATGACAAAAGAAAGTACCCAAATAACCCTGATCAAAAGTTTACATACCCCAGTGACTTTGATCTTATAACATGCACAAAAATTGACATAAACAGATTTGAATGGCTAATCAAGGTTCCAATCCTCACCTGTGACATGTGTGTTTGTAATTAATGTGTGTGTATAAAAGAAAAATGGGCTGCATGGTCGAGCGGCCAAAAAGTTACATTTTGGTCTCATCACTCCAAATTACTTTGTTCCAGAAGTTTTGAGGCTTGTCTCTGTGCTGTTTGGGGTAATGTAAGCGGGATACTTTGTGACATTTGCGCAGAAATGACTTTCTTCTGGCGACTAGACCATGCAGCCCATTTTTCTTCAAGTGCCTCCTTATTGTGCATCTTGAAACAGCCACACCACAAATTTTCAGAGAGTCCTGTGTTTCAGCTGAAGTTATTTGTGGATTTTTCTTTGCATCTCGAACAATTTTCCTGGCAGTTGTGGCTGAAATCTTTGCTGGTCTACCTGAATCCCTCATTTTCCACTTCTTAATCAGCGTTTGAACACTGCTGATTGGCATTTTCAATTCAATAACTTTTTATACCCCTTTCCTGTTTTATGCAGTTCAATTACCTTTTCTCGCAGATCCTTTGTAAATTATTTTGCCTTCCCCATGACTCAGAATCCAGAAACATCTGTGCAGCACTGGATGAATGATGCAATGGTCTGTCAGAAACCCAGAAACTTACTGACCTTTTATACACACACATTAATTACAAACAAACATGTCACAGGTGAGGATTGGAACCTTGATTAGCCATTCAAACCTGTTTGTGTCAACGTGTGTGCATGTTATCAGATCAAAGTCACTGGGGTATGTAAACTTTTGATCAGGGTCATTTGGGTACTTTCTTTTGTCATTTTGATTTAAAAAGTGTAAACACAGTTGTTTTCCAATTAATGGCTTCACACAACCATTAAGCATGAGTAGAAGAAAGGTTTTTGTGTTATCATTCATATTCTCTGAAGAATGGCCAAGAAATCACAAATTCTCCCAGGGTATGTAAACTTATGAGCACGACTGTAATTTCACCTAATTGGGTTAAACATATTTTTTGCAAACCAGTAATTATAATCAGCAAATAATGTGCCGTTGTTGAGTCACTGTACTGTCTAGAGCTCGGCAGATTTAACAGTTTAATACTCTTCCATATCAGTAGGTGGCAGCAGGTAGCTAATTGCTTTGTCATGATCACAATATGCTGGAGGCAGCGTGCAGGTCAAAAGGTATCCAATGCTTAAACCAAAAATAAACAGAAGGCGAGTGCCACTAAGAAAAGGAATTGAAGCTTAGGGATGGCTATGCAGAACAGAACTAAAACTGAACTGGCTGCAAAGTAAACAAAAACAGAATGCTGGACGACAGCAAAAACTTACAGCGTGTGCAGCAGAGATGGCGTCCACAAATTACGTTCGTACATGACATGACAATCAACAATGTCCACACAAAAAAGGATAGTGTCCACACAATTGAAATAGTATTGATTGCTTAAACAAAGCAGGTGCGGGGAATGGCGCTCAGGCAAGAAATTAAACTGCTACAGGAAAATACCAACAAAACAGGAAAAGCCACAAAAAAAGAGCGCAAGACAAGAACTAAAACACTACACACAGGGAAACACCAAAATACTCAAAATAAGTCACGGCGTGATGTGACAGGTCGTGACAGTACACCTACTTTGAGACAAGAGCTATATTGATGCATGCTTAGTTATTGTTTGAATTCATATCCAACACTTGCCAGAACAACTTTTTACTGTCAATATCGGCTTCTGAGTGTAATTGTTTTAATGTTTTCTGCTGGTGGTGTATTTTCAATGAAAACAATGTGCCTTGGCTCAAAACAGGTTGAAAACACAGATCCGGTGGCCATGGATGAAGTGCTGACTGTCCAGAGTCGGGACCCGGGGTGGACCGTTCACCTGTGCATCGGTTGGGAACATCTATGCGCTGCTGACCGCTCGGGATGGTTTCCTGCTGGCCCCACTATGGACTGGACTCTTACTATTATGTTGGATCCACTATGGACTGTACTCTCACAATATTATGTCAGACCCACTCGACATCCATTGCATTCGGTCTCCCCTAGAGGAGGGGGGGTGTTACCCACATATGCGGTCCTCTCCAAGGTTTCTCATAGTCATTCACATCGACGTCCCACTGGGGTGAGTTTTTCTTTGCCCTTATGTGGGCTCTGTACCGAGGATGTCGTTGTGGCTTGTGCAGCCCTTTGAGACACTTGTGATTTAGGGCTATATAAATAAACATTGATTGATTGATTGATTGATTGAAAAACACTGCCTTAATGGTTCTCTCATCGATTCTTATTTGGAAAAAAAACAAGAGAAAAAAGGGTGGATTAGCGTAAATTTTGTTTAGTATGGAGTAGTGTTGTCCCAATATCAATATTTTAGGACCGGTACCAAAATATATTTCGATACTTTTCGGTACTTTTCTAAATAAAGGCACCACAAAAAAAAGTCATTATTGGTTTTATTTTAACAAAAAATCTTACGGTACATTAAACATATGTTTATTATTGCAATCGAAGAACAATTTTGTCCTTAATTAAAATAGTGAACATACTAGACAACTTGTCTTTTAGTAGTAAGTAAGCAAACATAGGCTCCTAATTTGTCTGCTGACATATGCAGTAACATATTGTGTCATTCCTCATTCTATTTTGTCAAAATTATGAGAGACAAGCTGTAAAAAATTGATTATTAATCCACTTGTTCATTTACTGTTAATATCTGCTTACTTTCTCTTTGATCTACAACTCTGTTAAAATGTAATAGTCACTTATTCTTCAGTTGTTTGATACTACCGTATTTTCCGCACTATAAGGCGCACCGGATTATTAGCCGCACCTTCAATGAATTACATATTTCATAACTTTGTCCACCAATAAGCCGCCCCGGATTATAAGCCGCGCCTACGCTGCGCTAAAGGGAATGTCAAAAAAAACAGTCAGATAGTTCAGTCAAACTTTAATAATATATTGAAAACCAGCGTTCTAACAACTCTGTCCCAAAATGTACGCAAATGTGCAATCACAAACATAGTAAAATTCAAAATGGTGTAGAGCAATAGCAACATAATGTTGCTCGAACGTTAATGTCACAACACACAAAATAAACATAGCGCTCACCTTCTGAAGTTATTCTTCATTCGTAAATCCTTCGAATTCTTCGTCTTCGGTGTCCGAATTGAAAAGTTGCGCAAGCGTGGGTTCCAAAATGGCCGGCTCCGTCTCTTCGAAGTCATCGGAGTCAGTGTCGCTGTTGTTGTCCAGTAGTTCTGTGAATCCTGCCTTCCGGAAAGCTCGGACCACAGTTGTGACCGAAATATCTGCCCAGGCATTTACGATCCACTGGCAAATGTTGGCGTATGTCGTCCGGCGCTGTCTGCCCGTCTTAGTGAAGGTGTGTTCGCCTTCGGAGCTGTGTGAAAAAAGCCACCCGGCCTCTTCGCGTAAACTTCCCTTAACCACTCGCTCATCTTTTCTTCATCCATCCATCCCTTCGAGTTAGCTTTTATGATGACGCCGGCTGGAAAGGTCTCTTTTGGCAAGGTCTTCCTTTTGAATATCACCATGGGTGGAAGTTAGCATGGCAAGCTAGAACCACAGTGAAGGATGACTTCTCATTCCCTGTGGTGCGAATATTCACCGTACGTGCTCCCGTTCCACAGTGCGGTTCACAGGAATATCAGTTGCTGTGAAATACGGTAGTAATCCGTGTGCGGATGGAGAGATTGCGTCTTTTTATGAACCGGATCCTTGTCGCTTAGTAGGAGCCATTTTGTGGTCTTTACAGATGTAAACAGGAAATGAAACGTACGGTGATATCCGCGCGTTTTTTCTTCTTCTTCCGGGGGCGGGTGGTTGCTTACAGTAGAAGAAGAAGCGCTTCCTGTTCTATGGGGGCGGGTGCTTTCCTTGGCGGTTGCTTGCGTAGAAGAAGAAGCGCTTCCTGTTCTACCGGGAAAAAAGATGGCGGCTGTTTACCGAAGTTGCGAGATCGAAACTTTATGAAAATGAATCGTAATAAAGCGCACCGGGTTATAAGGCGCACTGTCAGCTTTAGAGAAAATTTGTGGTTTTTAGGTGCGCCTTATAGTGCGGAAAATACGGTATTAGTTTTTGCACAAATGTAGGTATCAAGCTGATACCAAGTCGTTACAGGATCATACGTTGGTCATACTCAAAGTCTCCATGTGTCCAGAGACATATTTCCTGAGTTTATCAATCAATCAATCAAAGTTTACTTATATAGCTCTAAATCGCGAGTGTCTCAAAGGGCTGCAAAAGCCACAACGACATCCTCGGCTCAGATCCCACATCAGGGCAAGAAAAGACTCAACCCAATGGGATGACAATGAGAAACCTTGGAGGGGACCGCAGATGTGGGGACCCCCCTGGGCGACCGGTGCAATGGACGTCGAGTGGATCTAGCATAATAGTGTTATAGTCCAGTCCATAGTGGATCTAACGTAATAGTGTGAGAGTCCAGTCCATAGTGGGGCCAGCAGGGGATCATCTTGAGTGGAGACAAGTCAGCAGCGCAGAGACGTCCCCAACTGATGCACAGATGAGTGGTCCACCCTGGGTCCCGACTTTGGACAACTAGCGAATCATCTGTGGTCTATAAACATAATATAAATTTAAAAAAAAGGAAAAATATCGATCTAATCATAGTAGTATCGACTAGATACTACAGTGGATGTCAGGTGTAGATCCACCAATGGCATTTGTTTACATTCAGGGTGCTAGCTTGCTGTTAGCGGTTAGCTATCGTATCCTCCTACGGTGTGTAGTGAAGCATGTTTAGCTATTCCTCGTCCTGCAGGGATGATACTTATAAGAAACATACTTTATTCGTCGCCATGGAGGCGAGGATTAGTGATGTAGAAGTAGCTAAAACACTGCCGACTGCGAATGGACGTTAGCCACTAGCTAGCTAGCCATGTCTTAAAGCACCTCTTCCTGAGGGCGTTTCAGTGTTGTAACTTCACCTTTATCGTCGGTTTTTAGACCAAAATGCGTCCGTTCACTCTTTTCTGTCTACACACTGTGTCTGCTTGTAAGTACTCCGTGATTGGGCGCTGCCGAACATGCTCCTCTGCTCGTAAACCCAGCAATGCCATGACCTGATGACGCGCCGTCATGCCCGGGAACCGGTACTTCTCAAACAGAGTATAGTACCATTTTTGATACATTAGTACCACAATACTATACCAGTACCGGTATACCGTACAACCCTAGTTTAGAGGTAACATGCAGAGGTGGGACCAAGTCATTGCTTTGCAAGTCACAAGTAAGTCTCAAGTCTTTACCCTCAAGTCTCGAGTCAAGTCCCGAGTCAAGACAGGGCAAGTCCGAGTCAAGTCCAAAGTCAAGACTGGAAAGTCTCAAGTCAAGTCCCAAGTCCTACATTTTGAGTTTCGAGTCCTTTCAAGTCATTTAACCACAGACTAATATATTTACACAGATTGTGTATGCTTTTAAAACGCTGTATTTATTTATTAAAACAAGTGCATTTGAAATTGCAGGGAAAAAGATAGTGCTGACATTGCACTTCAAAATAGCACTATTAACCAGTCATTTTAAACATGTAACTCATTCCTTTACAGAATAAACATATTTGAAAAAAAACAAGTGCAACTGTACTTATTTGCACAAAAGTGTTAACATTGTATTTCCATGGCATATTGCATTGTAACTAGTTCCACAGCAGTTTCTATCCTGTTCTTACCTTATCTCATTGATCTCATCTCATACTGTATGTGTGTTTATGTGTGCGTACACATGAAAAACATAACAAATATATGAACATAACAATGAACAGAGTTGTACTTTTTAGATGTCAGGACCCTATGCAATATGTACACATATTCTTAATATAGTATACATTTTAACTGACCTTTATTTGACTATGTTTGTCTTTTTGTAGGTGGATAAAATACGCGGTGCTGCTGACTGCCGTCTAACGTTACGTTACTGTGTGTGATACATTGACTAACGTAACGTTATGTATAGGTACCTCATGAAACCCTGCTTAAAAAAAATCACTTGACAAAAAGTATGAATAAGGTAGCAAACTGCAGTGGACGCAACAGATTGCCGTGTTTGCAATGACGTTATAACCATAGACATCTTATAAGTAGACGCAGCATTGGTTGCTGTGACGTGAGCAATTTGGCCGCCATCTTGAAGTGCTGATGAGGAGCCGGCGAGCAGCCGAAACTGACAGTTGACAGGTAGAAAACAAAGATGGTGGTGTTCAGCATTTTCCTGCTCAAATGAGCGGACTGTTGAAAATAGGAATCGGGGGATTACTTTTCACAAGTGAGATTTAACATTAACGTACTATTGGTTGTATTTTATGAAAATAATATTACCACAGAGTTGAGAAGGATCAAAGATCTTCAATATTTGTATGTGAAAATCACAAAGAAATCTTCTGGGGGAGGATGACGCCCCTACAGGGGTTTGGTTTACAAACTTTCAGCCCCACCTAAAACAAAATTCACCAGCTGCCACTGATTATGATGCATTCTCATTTTAGGCAAAGTATAAGACAATACTTTCTTAACAGTATAATTGTAACCAGGAATCAGTCTTCAAGTAACAATATTCAAATACTAACATTGTTGGGTTAAACAGAATTTGGTTTTATTCTGAATCCAGTGAAACAGACTGGTGGTTTTAGCTGATATGAAGACTTTCAGGTGTTTATATATGTTTAAGTATCTGGCAGACGCTTTTATCCAAAGCGACTTACATAAAATAATACATATAAAACAATCACTGCAAACATTATAATTTAAGGGAAGAATGTAATAGAAAATATCAATACAAAGTGTCAAGACAGAATAAACTCTCTGCTGCTGAAGCAACAGAGATACAGTCTATAGGTCCCTAAGATATATAGATATCTAATGTATTCATACATTGTTTATGTAGGATACACACATATGTATATATAACCTAATCATATTGTTTCTTCAATTTAAAAATAGATTACCGTTTTTTTCCCCCTTCTCTGGGATTATATTCCCAGTTTTGATCTCGGACGTCTGGTCACTTATAGCGTATAAGAATATTATATTACTGTTAAGCAAATTATGAATAATAAAACACGCCAAAACATGTGTCTGTTATCATAGCTACACGTATGACAAAAAAGGGGGTGAAAATCAGTGGTATTCAGTGAGGTAAGATGAATTAAATGCGCTGACAGTTCATTGCTCCTGCCAAATTAATTGCACTGAGTGGAGCGGATCACCACTCCAAGATGGCGGCCACGCGCCTCGTCTGCGCCAGTAGGCAGTAGCGCTCTATGCTGCGTCTACTTATAAGATGTCTATGGTTATAACGTTAGCAGTGAGTTTGCAGCCTCACTGATTTAACTACACAGCAAATAAAAGTCACGTTACTTAGCCAATAAACGTTATCTTACATTCAAAACTTACCCTTCTTTGTGCAACTTCAAATGTCGAACGAAGTTGGAAGTTGTTGCGTCTCCGTCTGTAATATTCGAACTGCGTGATTTGCATACCGCAATTAGTTTTTTGTTGACCAAGTCGTAGTTTTTAAACCCGGACGAAACCAACTTTAACATAATTGTTTATCACTGGCACGTTGTTGGACAACTCTTGTTCATTGGTTGTCCTGCAATTTGATTGGATGAATGCTGTGTGATGAAAACAACGTAAATCTAATTTGATTGGCTGTTGTACTGACAGCACACCAGCTGACAGGAATAACACGCTGATAGACAGACGAAGAAAATGAAAAATACGGAGCGCTCCCAAATAACTTTTTAAGCTTTGGATTTTGGGGAAAGTGGCAAGTCATGTCAAGTCATGTCAAGTCAAAAGGCTCAAGTCCAAGTGAAGTCACAAGTCATTGATGTTAAAGTCTAAGTCGAGTTGCAAGTCTCTTCACATTTTGTCAAGTCGAGTCTAAAGTCATCAAATTCATGACTCGAGTCTGACTCGAGTCCAAGTCATGTGACTCGAGTCCACACCTCTGGTAACATGACCTTACAAAGCCTAGAGTGAAGTCTCAAGAGGCAAAAATAAAGCATAGATGTAAATAAATATCAGAAATTAATATTCTTCTGTAGAATTTATTCATGAGAAAATTACTCAACGTAGTCTAAGAGCACTTTATTTACATATCATTTTGTCACCACTTTTGCCGGCGCTCGATACTGTTACTGTTTGTGCAGTTTTTCATGCCTCTGTTTTTGATTTGTAAATGGTCTTATTAGTGCAATATCTTTCAATTTTAAAAGTTCCAATTGGAGAGTGTTTTTTAAATTTGTGTCAGTATTTTAACTGCCATGTCTGTGTGATCATGTATTGTTTTAGTCATGTTCGGTTTTGTTTTTGGACTTTTTGTGCACTTTTGTTTTGTTTTGTCACCATAGCAACCATTAGTTTTCACCTGTCACGTCACGCACCTGTTTCACGTTTTGAGTCACGCACCTGCTTTCACTAATCATGTCTATAGTATTTAAGTTCATTGTTTTCAGTTTGTCGTTCTGGCGACATCCCACATTTATGCTCTGCACATTCCTGACACTTTTTTCATGTCCATCGTTCATGCTGCTCCTTTTGTCCATGCCAAGTAAGTTTTGTTTATTAATGCCACAGTTAGTGTTTTTTGTTGTTCATAGTTTCTGCCTTTGTGCAAGTATTTGTTTTCATAGCCAAGTTGTTTCTCCGCACTGTGCGCGCTTTTCGTTTGTACTTTTTTTTGATAAAATTAAATAAATCATGTACTTACATTCCGTCTCACCCGAGCCAACTTTCCGTTGCATCCTGGAAAAGCAAACACCCAGGATCAAGTCATGACATTAACGTTTTTTTTTAAAAGAGCCTCACTTTAAATGTTATGTTACGCAAAACAATAATACAAATTCTTGAATTTTGTCACTTTCTCTCACTTTCTCAGTGGTTGGAGACTAGGATTATGTCGACCTCTTGTCTCTGTGCTGTGAACAATTGCCACCAGCAGAGGGGGTGTTCGTAATACAAATTTCTGCTCGCAACCTAAAGGGGTCCTTTCATGCAAAAGCAACTTTTCTTACCAATTGGTATCTGCTTATGTGTGTTTGGGCTATGCGTAAATCTTGAAACTTTTAAATCAAACCGTGTAGGCATTGCGGGGATATTTATAAAACAAGCTTGCCTTGTGAAGAAATTTTGACCAAAGAACCATCATTACCTGTTATGTAGACCACAATTAAGTGTTTAATTAAAAAAACAAAAAAACATTACCATATTCAAAATACTCATAAATTGAGGTACTAAAGCTTTTGTGCTGCCAAAATATATTCTGTCCACGTCCACATGTTATAGTGCATTATTATTAGTATTGTACAGTCCTTATAACTTGTACTCTATACACAAAATACCTATTCCTCTCAAATATTGTTCACAAATCTGTCAAAATCTGTGTTAGTGAGCATATCCTCTTTGCCAAGATAATCCATCCCACCTCAAAAGTGTGGCATATCAAGATGCTGATTAAACATTGATTATTGCACAGGTGTGCCTTAGGCTGCCCGCGATAAAAGGCCACTCTGAAATGTGCAGTTTTGCTTTATTGGGGCTATGGGGGGTCAGAAAAGCAGTCAGTATCTGGTGTGACCACCATTTGCCTCACGCAGTGCAACAGATCTCCTTCGCATAAGGTTGATCAGGTTGTTGATTGTGGCCTGTGGAATGTTGGTCCACTCCTCTTCAATGACTGTGTGCAGTTGCTGGATATTGGCAGGAACTGGAAGGCTATGTCGTATACGCCGATTGACAGCACCCCAAACATGCTCAATGGGTGACATGTCCGGTGAGTATGCTGGCCGTGCAAGAACTGGGATGTTTTCAGCCTCCAGGAATTGTGTACAGATTCTTGCAACATGGGGCCATGCATTGTCACTATTATGTTAGATCCACTATGGACTAGACTTTCACAATATTATGCTAGATCCACTTGACGTCCATTGCACCGGTCGCCCACTAGGTTGAGTTTTTCCTTGCCCTGATGTGGGATCTGAACCGAGGATGTCGTTGTGGCTTGTGCAGCCCTTTGAGACACTTGTGATATCGGGCTATATAAATAAACATCGATTGATTGATTGATTGATTGATTGTCACGCTGCAACATGAGGTGACGGTCTCGGGTGAATGGCACAACAATGGGCCTCAGGATCTCGTCAAGGTATCTCTGCATTCAAAATGCCATCAATAAAATGCATACATAACATACACCTGCCCATACCATAACCCCACCCTCACCATGGGACACACTGTTCACAACGCTGATATCAGCAAACCGCTCTCCCACACGACGCCACACACGCTGTCTGCCATGTGCTCTGAACAGTAAAAACCGGGATTCATCAATGAAGAGAACACCTCTCCAACATACCAGAGGCCATCGAATGTGCAAGTCAGTTACAACGGCAAATTGCAGTCAGGCCGAGACCCCGATGAGGACGACGAGCATGCAGATGAGCTTCCCTGAGACGGTTTCTCACAGTTTGTGCAGACATTCTTTGGTTATGCAAACCAATTGTTGCAGCAACTGTCCGGGTGGCTGGTCTCTGACAATCATGAATGTGGAGGTTCTGGGCTGGTGTGGTTACACTTGGTCTGCGGTTGTGAGGCCGGTTGGATGTACTCCCAAATTCTCTGAAACGCCTTTGGGTACAGTTTATGGTAGAAAAATGAACATTCAATTCACAGGGAACAGCCCTGGCGGACTTTCTTGTAGTCGGTATAGCTCGGTTGGTAGAGCGGCCGTGCCAGCAACTTGAGGGTTGCAGGTTCAGTCCCCGCTTCCGCCATTCTAGTCACTTCCGTTGTGTCCTTGGGCAAGACACTTTACCCACCTAGTGCCACCCACACTGGTTTAAATGTAACTTAGATATTGGGTTTCACTATGTAAAGCGCTTTGAGTCACTAGAGAAAAGCGCTATATAAATATAATTCACTTTATTTCACAGTCATTATGCCAACTGCACGCTCCCTCAAAACTTGCATTGTGCTGTGTGATAAAACTGTACATTTCAGTGTGGCCTTTTTATTGTGGGCAGCCTTAGGCCCACCTGTGCAATAATCTTGCTTTTTAATCAGCATCTTGACATGTCACAACTGTGAGGTGGGATGGATTATCTTGGCAAAGAAGAAATGCTCACTACCACAGATTTAGACAGATTTGTGAACAATATTTGAGATGAGTAGATATTTTGTGTATGTAGCAAAGGTTTTAGAACTTTGACTTCAACTCATGAAATATGGAAGTTTATATTTTTGTTCAGTGTGTATATATATATATATATATATATATATATATATATATATACATACACACTTTTTGGAAACAATTATATATTCTATAATATATATTGTTTTTATTAAAAGATAAATATTTCTAAATGGTACATTCAATATATTGGAGACTTATATGCTTGCATTTTTTTGGTGTTTACTTTTAAAAGCTATTAAATATTTTTAAACTTTGCATTTTGTTCCCGTACTCTATCCAAATTTTACCAAACTCTGACCTTAAAACTGAGATCTATACCAAACCGTCATTCTGGCGTATCGTCAAAACCCCAGTAAAGAAGTGATTACAAGAAACTTTTCTTCTAATTCTAACTCGTTTGTCATGGATGGAAGCGGGATTTCAAGGACGAGGTTTTAGACACGTCTGCTCTATTGATTTTGGCTAACGAGCCTGTGTTCAGACCCACTTCCACTCTGGGAAGGGGCACGGACACAATGGAGCGTCGCACAATGCGGACATCCAGCGTTTTGAAGACTGCTCGGGGAGGGAGGGGCCACATTGAGGCTCACATTCAGGCTCTCTGCCAGACGAGAGGATAGAGAATTGGGTCTGGAAAGCGGGAGACAAACGGGATAAGAATGCAGTGAAAATGTTGGACAAAAGTCTGAGGACTCACATCGCCGTGCCTTCATTAATCAAGGGTTGGCATTTTGGATTATTTTGAGTGTCCAACTTTGTCGGAAAAGTTTGTGAAAAGCTTTGCTTGGGCCAGTTTTTCTCTTTCTTGCAGGTGATTTGTCACAACTTGCTCTGCATATTTTAGGCTCCATTCCAGCAGGGGGCAGCGTATTACCATTCGTTCCCCTTGTTACTAAACACTGATAAGGAAAATGGGCCAAACACGTACAGTATTTCCCATATGCACGATGTACTTTTCCATGCACTCAGGCATGGTTGTGTCGTTGTTTAAGTGTGGCTATCACACACTAATACCTAGAATGTTTGAAACACTTGAAATGTATTACACTAATTCATCTAAATTTGCCCAAACGTAAGAGATTTTTCGTGATCGTTTATAGTTAATATGGTGCATACCATATTCTTTATGTTCATGTACATTCCGGGTGTCTTATTGCTGGATTGCATATGATGTCACATCCGTTTTTCTTCTTCGCGGCTTAATCCACATGACGGTCAAGCAGCTTGAGCGTAGCATTAGAACCAGCGAGAGTGGGTGTAGAGTTTGAGCAAAAAAAATGCCATATTGCTGTTCTGTTCTTGGGTGTTCCAGTCGTTCAAATAGAGAGATAGGAAAGAGCTTTTAGAGAGTCGCAAAATAAGTGGCTCATAAAGGTAATAAAGTCATGGAAAAAAACGAAAGTGTGTTGAAGGAAATTGCTTTTTTCATCTTGTGGAATACAATCCCACCATGCTTGTGTCTGCAGTGATCACTTTGTAAAATGTTTGTTTGAACATTTGATTTGTTTGACAAATCATCTGTGACGCAATCAAGTTAATTCTCTACTATATTAATAGTGTTTGAGAGCAGAACTAAACATAAAAAAACGAACAGAGATTGCATGTGTTTGTTTTTGTTCATTTGTGGTTTCCATGCCTAAATCAGGGGTCGGCAACACGCGGCTCTCTAGCGCCGACCTTGTGTCTCCCTGGAGCTTTTTTCGAAAATGTATGAAAATGGAAAAAAATATGGTTTCTGTAGGAGGACAAACATGACACAAAACTTCCTAATTATTAGAAATCCCACTGTTTACATTAAACATGCTTCACTGATGAGAGTATTTGGCCCGCGCCATTTTGTCCTAATTTCAGAAGTCCTTGAACACACCGTAGTTTGTTTACATGTACAACTTTCCATGATGCTGCCACAGAAAGACGTGTTTTATGCCACTCCATCTTTGTCTCTATTCGTCCATCAAATGTTTTATACTGTGTGTGAGCTTTGTTGATGTTATTGACTTGTGTGGAGTGCTAATCAGACATATTTGGTCACTGCATGACTACAAGCGAATCGATGCTAACCTGCTATTTATGCTAGCTCTATGTACATAATGCATCTTTATACCTCGTATTTTACGTGTATTTGAGGTCATTTTACAAACCCCATTTCCATATGAGTTGGGAAATTGTGTTAGATGTAAATATAAACGGAATACAATGATTTGCAAATCCTTTTCAACCCATATTCAATTGAATGCACTACAAAGACAACATATTTGATGTTCAAACTCGTAAACCTTTTTTTTTTTTGCAAATAATAATTAACTTAGTAGTTGCCAAAGTAGTTGGGAAAGGGCATGTTCACCACTGTGTTACAACGCCTTTCCTTTTAACAACACTTAGTAAATGTTTGGGAACTGAGGAGACACATTTTTTAAGCTTCTCAGGTGGAATTCTTTCCCATTCTTGCCATATGTACAGCTCAAGTTGTTCAACAGTCCAGGGGTCTCTGTTGTGGTATTTTAGGATTCATTATGCGCCACACATTTTCAATGGGAGACAGGTCTGGACTACAGGCAGGCCAGTCTAGTACCCGCACTCTTTTACTATGAAGCCATGTTGATGTAACCCGTGGCTTGGCATTGTCTTGCTGAAATAAGCAGGGGCGTCCATGGTAACGTTGCTTGGATGGCAACATATATTGCTCCAAAACCTGTATGTACCTTTCAGCATTAATGGCGCCTTCACAGATGTGTAAGTTACCCATGTCTTGGGCACTAATACACCCCCATACCATCACAGATGCTGGCTTTTCAATTTTGCGCCTATAACAATCCGGATGGTTCTTTTCCTATTTGGTCCGGAGGACACGACGTCCACAGTTTCCAAAAACTATTTGAAATGTGGACTCGTCAGACCACAGAACACTTTTCCACTTTGTATAAGTTCATCTTAGATGAGCTCAGGCCCAGCGAAGCCGACGGCATTTCTGGGTGTTGTTGATAAACGGTTCTCGCCTTGCGTCGGAAAGTTTTAACTTGCACTTACAGATGTAGCGACCAACTGTAGTTACTGACAGTGGGTTTCTGAAATGTTCCTGAGCCCATATGGTGATATCCTTTACACACCGATGTCGCTTGTTTATGCAGTGCAGCCTGAGGGATCGAAGGTCACGGGCTTAGCTGCTTACGTGCAGTGATTTCTCCAGATCCTCTGAACCCTTTGATGATATTACGGATCGTGAATGGTGAAATCCCTAAATTCCTTGCAATAGCTGGTTGAGAAAGGTTTTTCTTAAACTGTTCAACAATTTGCTCACGCATTTGTTGACAAAGTGGTGACCCTCGCCCCATCCTTGTTTGTGAATGACTGAGCATTTCATGGAATCTACTTTTATACCCAATCATGTCACCCACCTGTTCCCAATTTGCCTGTTCACCTGTTGGATGTTCCAAATAAGTGTTTGATGAGCATTCCTCAACTTTATCAGTATTTATTGCCACCTTTCCCAACTTCTTTGTCACGTGTTGCTGGCATCAAATTCTAAAGTTAATGATTATTTGCAACAAAAAAAAAGTTTATCAGTTTGAACATCAAGTATGTTGTCTTTCTAGCATATTCAACTGAATATGGATTGAAAATGATTTGTAAATTATTGTATTCCGTTTATATTCACATCTAATACAATTTCCCAACTCATATGGAAACGGGGTTTGTATTTGTAATTTCCGTTTCCTTCAACTTGAACACACACATATTTACCTTTGGCCATTCTAAGCCAGTAATTTCCAGGAGTTATCACACCCTCTGAAAAGCCTCCGTTTTACTAGTGATTTCCAATGTTGCAAAAATGTGTAGAATAAATATTACATTTTTGTCAACAAAGATTTGCATCAGCATGCGACACATAGTCATTTTATAATAGTCTAATATAGCTAATATAGACACTTACATCATGTGTTGCCTTCATTATAACACTTATTATATAAGGATTTACATTTTTTGCTGCTCCAGACAGATTTAGTTTTTGTATTTTTGCTCCAATATGGCTCTTTCAACATTTTGGGTTGCCGACCTCTGGTCTAAATATACAGGTAAAAGCCAGTAAATTAGAATATTTTGAAAAACTTGATTTATTTCAGTAATTGCATTCAAAAGGTGTAACTTGTACATTATATTTATTCATTGCACACAGACTGATGCATTCAAATGTTTATTTCATTTAATTTTGATGATTTGAAGTGGCAACAAATGAAAATCCAAAATTCCGTGTGTCACAAAATTAGAATATTACTTAAGGCTAATACAAAAAAGGGATTTTTAGAAATGTTGGCCAACTGAAAAGTATGAAAATGAAAAATATGAGCATGTACAATACTCAATACTTGGTTGGAGCTCCTTTTGCCTCAATTACTGCGTTAATGCAGCGTGGCATGGAGTCGATGAGTTTCTGGCACTGCTCAGGTGTTATGAGAGCCCAGGTTGCTCTGATTGTGGCCTTCAACTCTTCTGCGTTTTTGGGTCTGGCATTCTGCATCTTCCTTTTCACAATACCCCACAGATTTTCTATGGGGCTAAGGTCAGGGGAGTTGGCGGGCCAATTTAGAACAGAAATACCATGGTCCGTAAACCAGGCACGGGTAGATTTTGCGCTGTGTGCAGGCGCCAAGTCCTGTTGGAACTTGAAATCTCCATCTCCATAGAGCAGGTCAGCAGCAGGAAGCATGAAGTGCTCTAAAACTTGCTGGTAGACGGCTGCGTTGACCCTGGATCTCAGGAAACAGAGTGGACCGACACCAGCAGATGACATGGCACCCCAAACCATCACCCAACCATGCAAATTTTGCATTTCCTTTGGAAATCGAGGTCCCAGAGTCTGGAGGAAGACAGGAGAGGCACAGGATCCACGTTGCCTGAAGTCTAGTGTAAAGTTTCCACCATCAGTGATGGTTTGGGGTGCCATGTCATCTGCTGGTGTCGGTCCACTCTGTTTCCTGAGATCCAGGGTCAACGCAGCCGTCTACCAGCAAGTTTTAGAGCACTTCATGCTTCCTGCTGCTGACCTGCTCTATGGAGATGGAGATTTCAAGTTCCAACAGGACTTGGCGCCTGCACACAGCGCAAAATCTACCCGTGCCTGGTTTACGGACCATGGTATTTCTGTTCTAAATTGGCCCCCCAACTCCCCTGACCTTAGCCCCATAGAAAATATGTGGGGTATTGTGAAAAGGAAGATGCAGAATGCCAGACCCAAAAACGCAGAAGAGTTGAAGGCCACTATCAGAGCAACCTGGGCTCTCATAACACCTGAGCAGTGCCAGAAACTCATCGACTCCATGCCACGCCGCATTAACGCAGTAATTGAGGCAAAAGGAGCTCCAACCAAGTATTGAGTATTGTACATGCTCATATTTTTCATTTTCATACTTTTCAGTTGGCCAACATTTCTAAAAATCCCTTTTTTGTATTAGCCTTAAGTAATATTCTAATTTTGTGACACACGGAATTTTGGATTTTCATTTGTTGCCACTTCAAATCATCAAAATTAAATGAAATAAACATTTGAATGCATCAGTCTGTGTGCAATGAATGAATATAATGTACAAGTTACACCTTTTGAATGCAATTACTGAAATAAATCAAGTTTTTCAAAATATTCTAATTTACTGGCTTTTACCTGTATGTACGAAGACCTGGTTAAGTCCTAGTTACAAACATTGTGATTGTCAATTTTCATAACAGAAACTAAAAGCTTAGTTGTTAGTGTGCAGGAAAGCCAAGTGCTTTATTCGACACCGATGACCACATTATAGCGTCTTTGGTGACATTAGTTATAATCAAGAAAATGTCCTTCATAGTATTAATAAACTAGATGAATAAATCTCTCGTAGGCTCAACAGCATATACTGAATCTTGATATCGCTAGCAAATATTGCTGAACAACAGGGATTCTATAGCTAAATAATTAGACAAAATAGGAACTTCACACTATAAAAACTGCAGACATGAATTGTAGATTGTAGACTAATACTTGTAGCAAAAATCAACTGCAAACAAACGTATCTGTTAGGAACTGGTCAAGGGGGTGACCCCGGGATGCAGAGACGGGAGGCACGTTTGAATACATTTAATGAGTCCAAAAAGTGTAACAAAAAGTGATGGGGCAGAAGTGCACACCATGAATACATAAATGAAACAGGTTCCTCAGTGGTCGGCAGGGGGAGAAGCCAGGGCACACTAAACACAGGGTAAAGTCCTTGTTGCCTCTAGGAAGCTAGGAAACAAACACAACAACGTTAGGAATTACAGGAATAAGGAAAAACAACGTACCAGGTACGGACGAGGCGAAGCAGGCACGTGCACGTGGAAGGTGCAGGATAAATTAACCGACAAGAGCCAGCTGTGGGAGGCGAGCTTAAATAGTCCTCGGTAGAAATAGGTTGCAGGTGTGCCTTAGTGTCCGCCCCTCGCTGGAGACTAATGAGCTGAGGAAACACATCACAACACAAGAGAAGGCAGGGAAATAAAAACACAGCAGTATCCTTTTTCTCATTAGCGTCAGGACCACAGCAGCTTGGCACTCATCATGTCAATCAAATGTGGTACTTAGCCACACACACGTAAGTCCAACATCGACTTTCACCGGTTAATGCTTGATTTGTGGACCCCTACAGATGTGAAGACATGATGTGTCTCCAATCTATTCTTCTCTAAATTTGTGTGATTGTCAAATGAAGTGAGGCACTCATCGAAAGCGGACGCTCTCTCTCTCTCTCTCTCTCGCTTATCTCTCCTGCTTGCTTCTCTGTTTTGTCTTGTCTTAACTTTCTTGTTGCCTCTTTTTGCACTGTTCTCTAAAATCTAAACATTAGAATTGATCAACTGGCCTCTCAACAAAATTGACAAGATCTCGGGTTTGGGGGAACCTGACTCTCCTGACGGAATGGTTGTTGTTGGATACACGACGGACTTTGGAAGAAGAGGAGTGCCGTGTGCCTGGTGACCCTTCCAGTCGAGGACATTGAAGATATCTACCTATTCAGAAATAAGACAACAGGACATCTGCTGAGTAGATTAAGCGTTGCTCTGGGTATCGACAAATTGGAAGATGCTGGCCGCCGCTGAAAGTACCCTAAAGCTGCCACAAATGATTGAAAGATGCGGGAAGAACTGTGGGCACTTTTGCGATTTTTGGACAAAATTGCAATCTTGCTCTGATGGTGAAATATGATGAATTTGAAGACTCCAAATTGACAAATAAGAGGGAAAATTTAAATCTATATTCACTCGCTCAAACACAAACATTCTAATCTGGATTGTTTCCCTGGCTGCAAGCGACGTGGTAAGGTCATTGCTTCGAGACTCTCCCAGAGGACAGTGACGTGAAGATACCAGTCCAGCCACGCTCCACTCTACATCAATGACACAGCAGTGGAGATAGTAAGCAGCACCAAGTTCCTGGGGGTGCAGATAACTGACAATATAACCTGGTCCCTACACACCGGAGCTCTTGTAAAAAGAGCTCAGTAGCGCATGCACTTTTTGCGTGGGATGAAAAGAGCACAGCTCCCTTCCCCCATTCTCACCACATTCTACAGAGGCACTATAGAGAGCCTGCTGACCAACAGCATCTATGTCTGGACTGGAGCCTGCAGTGCCTCAGACTGGAAGTCTCTCCAGAGAGTGGTGAAGACGGCGGAAAAGATCATCAGGACTCCTCTTCCTCCTATCCAGGAGATCGCAAAAAGCCGCTGCCTGACCAGGGCTCAGAAAATCTGCAAAGACTCCTCCCACCCCCACCAAGGACTGTTTTCACTGCTGGACTCTAGAAAGAGGTTCCGCAGCCTCCGAAGCAGAACCTCCAGGTTCTGTAACAGCTTCTTCCCTCAGGCCGTAAGACTCTTGAACGCATCATAATTATCCCCTCAACTCCCCCCAAAATGGATTAACTCGCTGGAATAAAAAAGACAATATAACATACATCCATAAACGTGGACGCATGTGGAAAAGTGCAATATATTTATCTGTACAGAAATCTATTTATTCATTTATATATATTGATATATATTTATTTTATATATATATTTATATATTATTTATATTTATATATATTTATTTATTCATATATGCACTTTATTGCTTTTTTGTCCTGCACTACCATGAGCTTATGTAACGAAATTTCATTCTTATCTGTGCTGTAAAGTTCAAATTTGAATGACAATAAAAAGGAAGTCTAAGTCTAAGTCTATACAACAAACTCCTTCCCTGTCTCTCATGGACACACACCTGTTGTTGTTGTTGACTTTTGTTGGACAGACTGGCTGTGCTATCGCCGCACACACACCCCGCACCCCATCCCACGTCTTCGACGCTTCACCCCACGTGGTGTGACGGAAAACAAAGAAGCGCCCCTAGTGGCTGGCAGCTTCGGGCCGGATGACCGCCCCCTCACCCCTCGTTGCAAGTCTCTAGTTGTATGTCGTTGTATGTGCTTTGCTATGGATTTTTTTTCTCACTCCAGACTGGGCCTCTCCCAGTAGAGGCCCAGACTGAAATCAACATTTTTTACTCATCATACCCCAGCGTCTACCTTTTTACCACCTTTTACTGGGTGCCGTAAGTGTTCGGTTCTCTGTACAATATTTATTTGTCTAATCTTGAACGGGTTTGGGGTGAACACAACATTTTGTTGTACTCGTGCACTGACAATAAAGACCATAGCATAGCATAAAGACTTGGTTGATGATGAATGGTTGAAACATTTAAAAAAATGTTTTTCCCAGGAGTGTATAGATCAGTGGTTCTTAACCTTGTTGGAGGTACCGAACCCCACCAGTTTCATATGCGCATTCACCGAACCCTTCTTTAGTGAAAAAAAAAAAAAAATTTTTTTTTCTAAATTCAAGATAAAGTTATATGTTTTTGGTAACACTTTAGTATGGGGAACATATTCTAAGTAACAAAGACTTAATTTAGAGTTATTTGGTTAGGGTTAGGGGTAGAGAGTTAGGGCCAGGGTTATAGGGTTAGGGTTATAATAAGGCCATGCAGAATAAGGCATTAATAAGTACTTAATATTGACTAGTTAAGAACCAATATGTTACTAATTTGCATGTTAATAAGCAACTAATTAATGGTGAATATGTTCCCCATACTAAAGTGTTACCATGTTTTATTACTGGTGCACAAAATGAACCGTGCATGAACAACACGATGAGTCGGGTGTGTCTTGACCTCCGCCGAACCCCTGAGCTCGACTCACCGAACCCCTAGGGTTCGATCGAACCCAGTTTAAGAACCACTGGTGTAGATCCACTTCATCCCATTTTAAGGATTTTTTTCATACTCGCTTAAATATTTGCCTCTAAAGCTTTCAAAAAAAGGAACGTTTTATATAAGTGTTCAAATGAAGGCAACACATGATGTAAGTGTCTATATTAGCTATATTAGCCTACTATCAAAATGACTATGCTCCAAAACCTGTATGTACCTTTCAGCATTAATGGTGCCTTCACAGATGTGTAAGTTACCCATGTCTTGGGCACTAATACACCCCCATACCATCACAGATGTTTGCTTTGAACTTTGCACCTATAACAATCGGGATGTTTCTTTTCCTCTTTGGTCCGGAGGACACAAGGTCCACAGTTTTCAAAAACAAGTGTGTTTAATGAGCATTCCTCAACTTTCTCAGTCTTTTTTGCCACTTGTGCCAGCTTGTTTGAAACATGTTGCAGGCATCAAATGCCAATTGAGCAATGGACATTTGCAAAAAACAACAACGTTTTCCAGTTCAATCGTTAAGTATCTTGTCTTGTAGTCTATTCAATTGAATATAAGTTGAAAAGGATTAGCAAATCATTGAATTCTGTTTTTATTCACGATTCACACAAAGTGCCAACTTCCCTGGTTTTGGGTTTTGTACAAGACATTTCTCCTAAATATCCAACCTAATAGGCTGTTTTCTCTTTTGTGAGTTTTCATTCCACTGATTTCATGCACCATCAGAATCATGACATTTTTACATATGGTTGCTTTAAGATGGAGGAAAGGCCCCTGAGGGCCACCTGTCAATGTTGAAATGTCCAATACTGACCTCCTGCAGCAGGTACTATTATAGGATGTCATTTGCCTGTCCCTCATTTTACCGCATAGTGTAGAAAACGTCCATTATTGCTAGTTAAGAGAGTGGAGCTAGAGAAGTCAATCAAGGCGCTCTTCTTTCTTTAGTGGGCCATAAAAGCTAACGGGCGCAAAGCAGGACAGCGATCACCTTTCTTTTTTTTTTAACCCCCTTTTCTTTGTGCTCCTCAGACAAATTGGCAGCAAGGATGGAGGTGAGGGTCATAAATAAGGAAAACGCTCGTCATGTCACATGCACACGCTTGCATGCACATGCGCCGGCCGCCGTCTCGCATTCGTGCACAGGCCCCCGCCCTCACACACACACACACACACACACACACACACACACACACACACACACACACACACACACACACACACACACACACACACTTATTTGAGGTGTACTTCAGGTGCAAGCACGGAGGAGAAACTTCTAAAAATACAGTCGGCGCCACTGCTGAGGTTAAACAAGCCAAAGAGCTGCAGGCAATCATTCAATTTAAAAAATAAATAAAAAAAGCACCAGGAAGCTTGGAGGGCTGCCGGCCATTCAGAGCGGGACGTGTAAAGAAATTTAACAGCTCAATGTTTTACAGTGCGGGAAAATTACTCCTGAGAACAGGAGCAAAGACGGCATTGTCTCACTATCTGGGCCGCCATAAAAACATACAAACAAGGGGGACTTATTTTTTATTTTTTAACATTTTTCACCTATTACGAGCAAGAATCTGCCTCGAGAGGAAACATACCAATGAAACCCGAAGTTTTGCAAACCCCAACACAGCAAAATAGGAATATTTACTGGCTGGTCCACAAATTATAATATGAACCACCAAAGCGGATG
Source organism: Nerophis lumbriciformis (assembly GCF_033978685.3). Classification (NCBI taxonomy): domain Eukaryota; kingdom Metazoa; phylum Chordata; class Actinopteri; order Syngnathiformes; family Syngnathidae; genus Nerophis; species Nerophis lumbriciformis. The sequence continues at coordinate 29,464,573 of NC_084552.2, read as the reverse complement.
ATGCACTTTTGCCATGGCAACAATACAAAAGACATTTTCTGTCTATCAACATATAATACTGTCAAAATAACTGTGACTTTGAGGCCAATTTTTTACATTGGGTGGTTTTAAGAAGGAAATGTAGTCAGACTTCTAGAGGCTGTTTGCAACTTGCTCTGTAGTGGAATTTCTGACTTTTGAGCTATATTTCGTGTCTGTCAAGAATGTCCGCTCATTTCATTTCTCGTCTATTCTAAACCATGAAAGGACCAGATGTAAGCAAAAGTTGAATATGGAGTCGGGCTGACCATTCTACAAAATGTTTTGATTGTCTAAGTATGACTAAGGAATTCAAGGAGATTGCGGAACAAACTAGTCAAAACATCAGGACTTTGACGCACGAGGAACAGACAAAAATGACGAAGTCAAAGCAAGAAGAGAGCTTTTTTTCATTGCATGCTGACGGGCGCACCCGGGGAAAACTGTCTGTGTGCTCGACAACTTAATCCAACCATTTAATTATGAGTAAAATACAACTCTTGTGTTAAATCCACTTTTGTTCTCATTTAAAACCTGGACCTTCCACTACAGCTCAAAAAGTTTAATTTTTTTCCAACCAAAAATATAGCGAGAACACCGTGTTTATGCTTATGTTACCATTAGTCATTTAACAGAAGATACATATTTTGTAAAGTTTTAATATTTTTAAAAGTTACTAATTATATTGAACAAAAACTGTTTGTCAATATAAGTAAAATGTGATGATCCGTTGCCCGGATCATGTTTTTTTCTATTAGTTTTACTACCTCAGTTCTGTTTTCAGCACCCCTGAGATTTCTGTTACGATGTGGTCGCATGTTTATGCGTGGGTCGTTCTCCCAAGATGCAGACGGAACTCCGGATGCAGTGTGCAGGTAAGAAAATGATTTATTGTTCATAAATCGTTCGAAATACAAAAATACAGCATGCCGATAGCACGGTGGAGCTAATGGAAGAGCTCACAAGAAAAACCAATGGCTAAGCGTAGCTCAGGAATCCAGAAGTAATCAACGTAACGTGTTGCATGGAAGAAAATAACACAGCCAGACAGTGTGTGGCGAAAAACAGGAGTACAGTATGTTAAGTTAAGTTAAGTTAGACTGACCATACGTCTTCTTTTCCCCTGGACATGTCCTCTTTTGCGGGGTTGTCCGGGCGGGGTTTCTTAAATGCCTCAAATGTCCGGTATTTTGAGTTAGGGTTGCGTGTATTTTCAATGTACGTCCAGGGTTAAGAAGGGGTTAAAAACAAAACAAATTGTGAAGGTGTGCGCACGCAGCAACATTCGTGAGGAAGGGGCAGAGACAGACAGAACACAAGAGAGAAGCCGAAACGTAAATGCAACTTCACGGATGATTTGCGGGAAAAGTATCTGTGTTTTCGTACTGGCCGTGACACATGGGAAGCAGAATGCACTGTGTGCAAAGCAGGAACGTATATATCTACAAACCCATATCGACGCTACAAAGCACAAAACAGCTGTGCATTATCATCATTTCATGACCAAAGCAAAACACCTTTTACACTTTTATACTGAAATAAATACACCTACAAATGATTAAATAAAAACATAGAAAAAACTACTAGCAGCGTTAAAGTTTAGATCCATGAAGGAAAGAAGAAAGTGAATTGATGTTTATAATTGAAAACATTTACATATGTATACACATTTGTTTTCTTTTGTATTTTTTATTTTTTTTCATGAATTAAATAACGTTTATGACAACCTTTTTCCAAAACACAATATAGAATGTGAGATATAACAGGATAATGCATACATTTGTCATTTGTTTTCAAAACGCTTAAAAAAAAGTGGGACCGGACCCCAACAATGTACTGTGGGACCCCATTTTTATGACTTAATGGGGTCCCTGGGACCCCATTTTAAAAATTCCTAGCGCCAACACTGCTGTCAACAGAGGAGAAAAAATGCTTTATTCAAATAAATATATTATTTATAAAGCAAGTTCGAGTATCATTGGCAAATTTTCACCTCGTCGTGCTGCCCGCCTTGGCACGCATATATGTGTCCTTATTTTGGGATTTCAGAATATGGTCAGCCTAGTTAAGTACCAATGATTGTCACACACACACTAGGTGTTGCGAAATGATTCTCTGCATTTGACCCATCACCCTTGTAGCTGTCTGATTAGTGCCCAGGAGCAGGTGAGCGTCCTGAACACTAATCAGAAGCCGGTGAAACTAATCAGTACCCATGGTAACCAAAACACAAACCCAGGGGTGCTGAAAACAGAAGTGAGGTAGAAAAACTAATAGAACAAAACATGATCCGGGCAACGGATCATCACATAAAAAAAGACTAGCCTTCACAGCTGTCACTTGTGGCTGCCGCGTACACACATACAGTGCATAGGAGAAGTATTCACAGCTCTTCACTTTTTCCACATTTTGTTATGATGCGGCCTTTGGACTAGAGACTGCATGACATCAAGGCCGCGGAATAGAGACACGCGGCAGGTTTAGACACACATGCATCCACAAAAATATATGCCACACACACATACCCCACACCCCATCCAATGCCCTTGACGCGAGTCCCATAGGGGTGATGGACGGATGGGCAGCGCCTGAAGAGCTGCAGCCTCCCAACGTGGCCCCCACTCCCTCCCTTCTGTTGCAAGTCTCGAGATGAATATGTATTGCTAAGGAGGTTTTTTCCCACTCCAGACTGGGCCCCCTTAGGAGCTCAGTCTAGATCAGGCATGGGCAATTATTTTGACTCAGGGGCCAAATTTAGAGAAAAAAATGTGTCTGGGGGCCGGTATATCTAATTTTTGGGAACACTAATACAAAACCTCACAATAATGTCTGATTGGATGCTAAAAACATTATGACAGACCGCCTTAAAAAACGGAATGGAATTTTAATTTTTTCTACTGAATGAGACACCCAGAATGTACATGAAAACAAAGAATGTGGGATTTACAATATTAACTATGAACAATAAAACACTGAATATTGACAACATATAAACTTCACATCTCCCCCTTGATCGACATATTCAATCAAGCGAAACGCAACAAAAATGCAACAAACAGCTTCTACTATTTGGTAACAGTAGAAGAGAAAGTCAAACACAAATACAAATAGACGGAATAGAAATTGAAAGAGTAAATTAAACCAAATTTCTAGGTATAATGATTGATGATAAATTGAACTGGAAATCTCACGTAAAAAATATACAACATAAAGTAGCAAGAAACACGTCAATAATGAATAAAGCAAAACATGTTCTAGACAAAAAATCACTTCATATTCTCTACTGCTCACTAGTGTTACCATATCTGAGTTACTGTGTAGAAATATGGGGAAATAATTACAAAAGTACACTTCATTCATTAACGGTGTTACAAAAAAGATCAGTTAGAATAATACATAATGTTGGATATAGAGAACACACAAATCATTTATTTTTTGAATCAAAGATACTGAAATTCTACGACATAGTGAATTTGCAAACAGCTAAAATTATACACAAAGCAAACTATAACCTGCTACCCAAGAATATACAACAATTCTTCTCAAAAAAAGAGGAGAAATATAATCTTAGGGAGAAATGTAATTTAAAACATTTGTATGCACGTACAACACTTAAGACCTTCAGTATATCAGTATGTGGAATTAAATTATGGAATGGATTAAGCAAAGCAATCAAACAATGTACTAATATGATCCACTTCAAGAAACTCTTCAAACTTAAAGTGTTTACAAAGTACAAAGAAGAAGAACCATGATAAACATTCTGAATTTATTTAACTCATCCATTCTTTCATTCTTTCACTCACAAAATAATCTTACTTATCTCAACATATGAAATGTAACTTACTTCACCAATTATTATTTATTTACTTATTTTATTGTGATTACTTATGGAGTATATTGTGAATAAATTGAGAACAGGAAGTGAACAAAAGTTTTAGCAACTGTTATGTAAAAGAAAAGGGGTAGGACTAAATAAGCTCTGCTTCTTCCTACTCCTTTTCGAACATGTTGAAAAGAGAAACTGGAGATTGTGATGTATCATGTTGTATGCTTGCATGTTCGAAATAAACTCAAACTCAACTCAACTCAACTCAACGCAAAGGGTAAAAAAAAACAAAAAAAACACCTACAATCTGATATATCACAACATAACTTTGTTGTAAAAATCTCCTTCCACGTCTGTCCCTGACACCCGCATTTCAGGCTGGCCGCTGTGGAAACGCTCCCTACCCACAATGCTTGGTACCTCATCTGAGCTGCTGTGACTTAGATTACCATAGTAACTAATTAGATGACCATAGTAACTAGTATATCATGCAAAAGCGCAGATTCCAACTATTGAAATATTTTGTATAATTCAAGACTTACGGTCATTTGAAAATATCACTGCACATGATAATGGCAGCTACAGATTCCATCTTAAAAATAAAAAAACATTATTTGGAGATGTCCGGCGGGCCAGATTGAAAAGTTTAACCCTCGGGCCGTAGTTTGCCCAGGTCTGGTCTAGATTGTATTTTTTTACCCATCCTCCCCCAGCGTTTACCTTTTCCCCATCTTTTACGGGGCGCCTTGTGGCGACCCATCAGCGTTCCTGTTCTGTAACCCTGTGCACTGTTTGTTTGTCTAATCTTGAACGGGTTTGTGCTGAAAACAAAGTTTCATTGTACTTGTGCAATGACAATAAAGACCTACTTACCTACCTATTCCAAAATTTTATAAATTCATTGTTGTCCTCAAAGTTCTACACACAATACCACATAATGACATTGTTAAAAGGTTTTTGAAAAAAAAATTGCTAAATTTGTTCAAAAACAAAAACAAAAAATCACAGTTGCATAAGTATTCACAACCTTTGCTCAATACTTTGTCGATGCACTTTGGACAGCAATTACGGTCTCAAGTATTTTTGGATACGATGCCACAAGCTTGGCACATCCATTTTTGGACAGTTTGGCCCATTCCCCTTTGCAGCAACTCTCAAGCTCCGTCAGGGTTGGAAGCGTTGGTTTTCGTCCAGGATGTCTCTGTACATTGCTGCATTCATATTTCCCTCCATCCTGACATTAGCTAACAAATATAGTTTTTATCCTCATCTGCAATTTGTCACAACCTGTCTCGATCACTGGTCGTATTTATTTTCATACTTTGGATACTGGTTTATCATGTTTGTTAAACTTCCACCTTCCTTTCATGTAGACTGATATTATTGAGATTGCAAAGAAACTCAAATTCAACCTAAAACAAAAGGCGGCCAACATTGAATTATTCATTAGAAGGTAGACTTCTGTATTTTTCAGTGATTGTGGGACATTTTTAAAATCAAAATCTGATCGTGCAAAATAAAAATATTTGACTCTGAATTATTAGGGCACGTCCTCTCATTTATGCTGCCATCTGTAAAGGAGGGAAGGGATTCAAATGGCCCCATTCCTGGGTGGATCTCACATGAGAGGAAGGTAAGGGGGTTAGAGTGGCCTAGTGGTTAGAGTGTCCGCCCTGAGATCGGTAGGTTGTGAGTAGGGATGTCCGATAATGGCTTTTTGCCGATATCCGATATTCCGATATTGTCCAACTCTTAATTACCGATACCGATATCAACCGATACCGATATCAACCGATACCGATGTATACAGTCGTGGAATTAACACATTATTATGCCTAATTTGGACAACGAGGTATGGTGAAGATAAGGTACTTTTTTTTAAATAATAATAAAATAAAATAAGATAAATACATTAAAAACATTTTCTTGAATAAAAAAGAAAGTAAAACAATATAAAAACAGTTACATAGAAACTAGTAAATAATGAAAATTAGTAAAATTAACTGTTGAAGGTTAGTACTATTAGTGGACCAGCAGCACGCACAATCATGTGTGCTTACGGACTGTATCCCTTGCAGACTGTATTGATATATATTGATATATAATGTAAGAACCAGAATATTAATAACAGAAAGAAACAACCCTTTTGTGTGAATGAGTGTAAATGGGGGTGGGGGGAATTTTGGGTTGGTGTACTAATTGTAAGTGTATCTTGTGTTTTTTATGTTGATTTAATTAAAAAAAACAAAAAAAAAACCCCGATACCTATAATAAAAAAAACATACCGATAATTTCTGATATTACATTTTAAAGCATTTATCGACCGATAATATTGGCAGGCCGATATTATCGGACAGCTCTAGTTGTGAGTTCAAACCCCGGCCGAGTCATACCAAAGACTATACAAATGGGACCCATTACCTCCCTGTTTGGCACTCAGCATCAAGGGTTGGAATTGGGGGTTAAATCACCAAAAAGTTATTCCCGGGCGTGGCCAGCACTGCTGCCCACTGCTCCCCTCACCTCCCAGTGGGGGAACAATGGGATGGGTCAAATGCAGAGGACAAATTTCACCAAACCTACTGTGTGTGACAATCATTGGTACTTGAACTTTAACTTAACTTAATAATTTTGCAATGCAGTCTGTTGAAAATGATGGAAAGCGGCACTCTACATAGCAACTGACACTGTGGTCCAAGTTGGAATTGCCACAAAACACATTTTAAGATATTTAACACTCTACTGCCTTGTGGCTGCGAAAGTAAATAGTTTGCCACCCCTCCCCCCACCCCCCGATTTGTCACGTTTCATGTGTAAGGTAAACCGCGACAAATGAGGCCATACGAATCCCTTCAGACTGTATGTGTGCTGCGTTGATCCATGTTTTTTAATGTTTCTTATTCATCCAACAACCTAGTTGGGAAATATATTCTAAATTGGCTAGTGTTGCATAATGTACTTTTGGCTATACCGATATTGTACTTTGCTTACCGATTGTTGTCTTCACTATTTCCTGTGCGTGTGTGTTACGTGGGCCATGCCTTCCACGCTTGGAGAAGGAAGAGGCCTAAATATTATGGTTACAAGAAAGTTAGCGCACTAAAGGCAACCAAATAAGGTTTGCAAATGGTCACTTTAAAGCAGGGGTGTCAAACTAATGATGGGGGGCCACGTGGAGAAGAATCTACTCCCAAATGGGCCGGACTGGTAAAATCACGGCACAATAACTTAAAAATAAAGACAACTTCAGATTCTGAAAATGTACGAATCATAATGTTGTTTTTTTTCCTTTTTACACTTACATGTTGCGGTTAATAGTATTCTATCTTTATTTTCTGAATAAATTGGGATAATGTTCATCAGTCAACTCATTGGTGTTAATTTTCAATCCGTCAAGATAAAAAGATGATATCAAAATCAAATTACAGGATGTTATTTATGTAGTTTGATCATTTTCCTCGACTGATGTACTAACATCATGTGGTTTGTTTTGTACATATGTAGCATCATCTACAAAGATCCAAATAATTGCTATTGCGACATCTGGTGGACACATTTAGAACAGCTGTTTCCTTCATTCAAAAATTTCAGGTTAATTTTAATACTTAGCAAATAAAACCTGTTCGCGGGCCTGATCCGGCCCTCAGGCCGTACGTTTGACACCCCTGCTTTAAAGCAAGAGCCCTGGCTTGTCCACTAAAAATAATACAAATAAATACTTATCACAGGAATGTGTACAATTTTAATTTCAATTTATTTAGGATAGTTGTCTTGATTCATATTCATACTTGTATTCGCTTTAAATAAGTTTGAGTTAAAGCACCAGCAAGGACAAACCGTGCTCGTTTTGGAAACCTTTTCCTAACAAATGACTGAAAGTAATGGACGCCCTTTGTAAAGACAAACGTGATGGACGCTAAAAACCCACACAGCCAGGCGAATCGGCGGGGACAAGCTGAGAAAGGCAAAGACGAGAGAAAGAAAAAAGACGAAGGCAATGATCCATGCAGGAGAAGACAGGTAGGACGAGCGAGAGACAGACAGGCGGCGGGGGAAGGGGGACAAGGCGGAAAGCTTAGTCGAGCCGACACGGTGCGGCTAACCGGTGCGAGCAAGAGACAAGGAGGGTGTCATAAGCCATGAACGCAAACGCACAAGACAGACTGTATTTTTAAAGTGGTGAGAGGGCAGCGACCATTTTAACATATTTTCTAATCCAATACATAAACATAGAATTTCAATTAGACATGTCGATGAGACATCCTCTACAGGAAAAAATATTTTTTATGAAAATAATTAGATTTACAATTAATTTAAATGTTTACGCTTGCTTTAATTTATATTAGTATTGGACTCATCTTCTTTTTAAAGTAACTATATGTAAAACAACATGGATCTAAAAATAATATGTAGCTTCACAGTTATGGTAATGATTTTAAAGTATATCTTCTAAGTAGACATGGATTTTTGGCGAGTGTGAGTGTGAATGTTGTCTGTCTATCTGTGTTGGCCCTGTGATGAGGTGGCGACTTGTCCAGGGTCTACCCCGCCTTCCGCCCGAATGCAGCTGAGATAGGCTCCAGCACCCCCCCGCCACCCTGAATGGGACAAGCGGTAGAAAATGGATGGATGGATGGATTTTGGCAATTTTCTACTTTAGACTTAGGCTAAGGCCATGTCCACACAAACACACACAACGTATTTTTCGGACTATACGTCCCAGTTTTTTTCATAGTTTGGGGTGCGACTTATACTCAGGAGCAATGTTCCCTCTAATTTTTCATGTGTGTGAGCAAACGCACAAACTCCCTGAGCATTCAGTGGAGCACATGTGAGCAACATCAGACGTGTACACTGTGGCCACAACAGCATCACACCTGTCCCAAACCTGACATCATAACAATTTAAATGTTTTATTAAAATACGTTTCTGATTGAAGTGATTTTGCCCTCTTACAATGACAATAACAAAAAAACATGTTTTTCATGACCTATGTGCGAGTATTGTATGTCTGGCTGCGGGTCCTGCCTTTAAAATACATGTTACCCCTTTCAGAGATTACATTTAGTTCCTGTAACTTTCTGTCTGTAAAATACATTTTTTTATTAGCATTTATGAAATCTAGTGACAATATTTCATGAATAATATCCTTAGATTAACATTCTTAATAAATGGCAGTAAAATAAGCACACATCTGATTGAGGAGTCAGAGTTTTACAACCTGGCATTTGCACATTGTGTGGCGTTGGGGTTGTCCGACTTTTTGAGTGGCCATAAACGCAACACTGGCTAAATGCCATGAGTGCGTGTGTTGGTGCAGGTGAGACAGAGCGAGCGGCTTCTGTTGAAACGACGGATGACAAAGTTGATTTAAGCCTGGTTTGTATGGCAGAAAATTACCAGTTTTTATTGATAAAAGTTTTTCTTACTCATGTTTTTGGTGTGGTTACAAACAGTTTTGCCCAATAAAGTGATAGATGGAATTATTGTCCGTAAAGTGTCTCGACAGATGCTAATTGAACTGTGTTGACAAAGATTGTTTTATTCATTGGGGCCATTCTTGTTGTCACTTGTCACTCATAGAGTTGCATTGCAAAATCATACAGAATAAATTGTAATGTGTTTATTTTGTTTAAAGTTCAGATGGGATTTTTGATTTTCTGCGCGGCATTAATTTGCTGTGCGCAGAGGACGTGTGAGCAGTGCGCACCTTAGAGGGAACGTTGCCCAGGAGCGACTTATGTGTGGAATTATTAACACATTACCGTAAAATATCAAATAATATTATTTAGCTCATTCACGTAAGAGACTAGACTTATAAGATTTCATTGGATTTAGCGATTAGGAGTGACAGATTGTTTGGTAAACGTATAGCATGTTCTATATGTTATAGTTATTTGAATGACTCTTACCATAATATGTTACGTTAACATACCAGGCACGTTCTCAGTTGGTTATTTATGCCTCATATAACGTACACTTATTCAGCCTGTTGTTCACTTTTCTTTATTTATTTTAAATTGCCTTTCAAATGTCTATTCTTGGTGTTGGGTTTTATCAAATAAATTTCCCCCAAAAATGCGACTTATATATGTTTTTTCCCTTCTTTATTATGCATTTTCGGCCGGTGCGACTTATACTCCGGTGCGACTTATACTCCGAAAAATGCGGTACTTAATTATTGCACACTAATCTCTGCATTTAGGCCTCTTGTCCACACGCAAACGCATACTTTTGTCTTTAAAAATGCAGACTTTTACAAAAGCTGGCCAAAGTGTAGAGGTCCAAAACACTCCGCTGAGCGTACGCATGTACACGCCACACACGGAGACTTGTGATGACGTCACGGTTGTGCGCTGTCATTTCCAAGCTCAACAACACTGGCTTTGAACACACTATAAGAGGACTTACTGTATGTTTGAACGTAAACATGCTGCTATTTTCACTCAACATTAATAAAAAGGACACATCAAAAGAGGCTTTGCGACACTCCCGCCTGCGCTGATAGAACAACTTTGACAAGCAAGACTTTTTGCTTTATGTCATAAGAAAGGTGCAACATTATCTTATGTTTTTAGTCTTTATTTAACAACAAATCATGAAGTTAACTTACGTGTGTTGCTTCCATTTTTTTAGATGGAGTTGGCACTACCGTGCACGCACGTAAACAGCGACCAAGCAACTAAAAAAAAAAAAATTGCATCCCCTTGTAGTGATACTGATGTAAGAGACAATATACACTACATTGCACATGCACCATATCACTATATCCATGTTTAAATGCTTTATAAATCCACGAGAGTTTTGCAGTGGTACACGCACGTCTGTGTGCTTTATATAGGCACTTAAACATGCAAAAGGCTTTCGTTGGTGTGCGCTGATTTTATAAATAATGTAGACTTCACTGCACATGTAATGCATCACCATGTTGCTGAACATGTTATAATTCTATGAGTGTTGGGTTTCAGCAGCACAGGTGTGCATTGGCTCTTTCTGTGTACGTGCAGGCTGGTTTTAAATATAATGTACATGTCATTGTGTACGTCTAGTACAGGGGTCGGCAACCCACGGCTCTAGCTCTTTAGCGCCGTCCTAGTGGCTCTCTGGAGCTTTTTCAAAAATGTATGAACAATTGTTTTAATATGGTTTCCGTAGAAGGACAAACATGACGCAAACCTCCCTAATTGTTATAAAGCACACTGTTTATATTAAACAAGCCTCACTGATTCGAGTATTTGGCGAGCGCCGTTTTGTACTACTAATTTTGGCGGTCCTTGAACTCACCGTAGTTTGTTTAAATAAATGATAAATGGGTTGTACTTGTATAGCGCTTTTCTACCTTCAAGGTACTCAAAGCGCTTTGACACTACTTCCACATTTACCCATTCACAAACTGATGGCGGGAGCTGCCAGGCAAGGCGCTAACCAGCAGCCATCAGGAGCAAGGGTGAAGTGTCTTGCTCAGGACACAACGGACATGACGAGGTTGGTACTAGGTGGGGATTGAACCAGGGACCCTCGGGTTGCGCACGGCCACTCTCCCACTGCGCCACGCCGTCCCTACATATATAACTTTCTCCGACTTTCTAGGACGTGTTTTATGCATACTTGCCAACCCTCCCGAATTTTCCGGAAGACTCCCGAAATTCAGCGCCTCTCCCGAAAACCTCCCGGGACAAATATTCTCCCGAAAATCTACCGATTTTCAGCCAGAGCTGGAGGCCACACCCCCTCCAGCTCCATGCGGACCTGAGTGAGGACAGCCTTTTTTTATGATGGGAGGACAACAGGGTGTCAAGAACTAAATCATCCAGACTAGAGATAAATTGTATTATTATGTTTATCTTACCTAAAAATAAATATATTTATTACTTTTTTTTTTTAAAAACTAAATACATTTTTACTATATTTTGCTAAAAACATCAACATTAATTGTATTTTTATTTTTATTTTTTTCTGACTCCTTATTACATCCAGCCATAGAATTATACATTAAATTAAACATATTGGAAATAATTCATTTTAAATTATCATAATAATTAATTTAAAATGACCATATTTAATTATTAAAATAATTGCTTGTTTATCAACAACTTTAGCATTTTATTCATTACATTTTGAAGCTCTCAGAAGCCAAGTTATGTTATATTCCTTAAGATTTATTTATGCAAGTTTGAAGTGTCAATTATCTAAACACAGTTTTGTTTGCATATTTTCAGGATATATATATATATATATATATATATATATATATATATATATATATATATATATATATATATATATATATATATATAATTTTTCAGGATATATATATATATATATATATATATATATATATATATATATATATATATATATATATATATATATATCCTGAAAATATGCAAACAAAACTGTGTTTAGATAATATATATAATATATTTACTATATATATATATATACTATATAATATATATATATATTTATATATATATATATATATATATATATATATATATATATATATGCATATATACATATATATATGTATATATATATGTATATATATATATGTATATATATATATATATATATATATATATATATATATATATATATATATATATATATATATATATGTATATGTATATGTATATGTATGTATATACTGTATATATATGTATGAAATACTTGACTTGGTGAATTCTAGCTGTCAATATACTCCTCCCCTCTTAACCACGCCCCCGTCCTCAACCACGCCCCTGTACCATCCCCGACCACACCCCCCACTCCCCCATCTCCCGGAATCGGAGGTCTCAAGGTTGGCAAGTATGGTTTTATGCCACTTCTTTTTCTGTCTCATTTTGTCCACCAAACTTTTAACGTTGTGCATGAATGCACAAAGGTGAGTTTTGTTGATGTTATTGACTTGTGTGGAGTGCTAATCAGACATATTTGGTCACTGCATGACTGCAAGCTAATCGATGCTAACATGCTATTTAGGCTAGCTATATGTACATATTGCATCACTATGCCTCGTTAGTAGGTATATTTGAGGTAATTTAGTTTCCTTTAAGTCATCTTAATTCAATTTACATCTCATGACACACTATCTGTATGTAATATGGCTTTTAATTTATTGCGGCTCCAGACAGATTTGTTTTTGTATTTTTGGTCCAATTTGGCTCTTTCAACATTTTGGGTTGCCGACCCCTGGTCTAGTATATACAAATAAAAATAATAGAGGTGTAATGCCAACAAGTCAGATATTGTTGCTTTTTTCAGACTTCTGATTGGACAAAATGTGCATGACAGCAGGTGTATGTGTTTGTGTGCAGACATAGACACTTTTGAAACTACACTTGTGTGGATGGACATTGTTTTAACCCCAAATATGTGTTTTTGAAACTCTGTGTTTGTGTGGACTTGGTTTCAGACTTCCTTTTATTGTCATTCAAATTTGAGCTTTACTCTACAGAAAAAAACAACATTTGATTGCATTAGCCCGTTGTAGTGCAGGATAAAAGAGCAATAAGGTGCAGATATAAATACCGTATTTTTCGGACTGTAAGTCGCAGTTTTTTTCATAGTTTGACCATACTTGTCAACCCTCAAAAATTTTCCGGGAGACTCCCGAAATTCAGCGCCTCTCCCGAAAACCTCCCGGGACAAATATTCTCCCGAAAATCTCCCGATTTTCAGCCGGCGCTGGAGGCCACGCCCCCTCCAGCTCCATGCGGACCTGAGTGAGGACAGCCTTTTTTCACTATGGGAGGACAACAGGGTGACAAGAACTAAATCATCCAGACTAGAGATACATTGTATTTTTATGTTTATCTTACCTAAAAATAAATAGATATTTATTAATTTAAAAAAAAAAAAAAAAAACTAAATACATTTTTACTATATTTTGCTAAAAACATCAAAATTAATTGAATTTTATTTTTTATTTTTTCTGACTTCTTATTACATCCAGCCATCAAATTTTACATTAAAATAAACATATTTGAAATCATTAATTTTAAATTATCATAATAATTCATTTAAAATGACCATATTTAATTATTAAAATAATTGCTTGTTTATCAACAACTTTAGCATTTTATTCACTACATTTTGAAGCTCTCAGAAGCCAAGTTATGTTATATTCCTTAATATTTATTTATGCAAGTTTGAAGTATCAATTATCCAAACACAGTTTTGTTTGCATATTTTCAGGATGTAGATATATATATATATATATATATATATATATATATATATATATATATATATATATATATATATATATATATATATATATATATATGTATGAAATACTTGACTTGGTGAATTCTAGCTGTCAATATACTCCTCCCTCTTAACCACGCCCCCAACCACATTAGCTGTGATGCTAGCGGAGTGGTGCGAGCGCTAATACAAGAGAAAGAAGGTGCGAATCTGGTAACAAATGGAGGAATAATTAATTTACCAAGAAAAACAGCAGGGGTTCCATCGTCTGGCGGTGGTTTGGCTTCAAGTGGGAATATGTCGAACAGACAACCGTAATATGTCAAGTGTGGGGCAAAAGCGTTGCTATAAAAAGTAGCATTACTGCTGTAACAAACAGTTCAGGGTGTCCCAAGTTACCGGAGTGTGTTAGGTATGGAGGAGGAGTTTTGTCCCTCCAGAGTTGTCGTAGGGCTGTGACGTAGGGTGTGTGTGGTTATGGAAGGAGGTGTGTGATGTTGACATTAAAGAATTGGTGGCTACCGAACCTGCTATAATGTCTCCCGTTTATTATTTTATTAGATAAGTACACTGTATAGGCGAACCCAGGACACTCGGCTACACTGCTAATATGTAGCATCATTTGAAAAGTCACCCGCTAGACAATGAAGAGTGCTTACTCCGCACGTCAATATCTCCGTTTGGTGCCAAACGTCCACACCATCAAAATGCCGAGGCAAACATTTCCAGATCAACACCGTGTGAAAAAAATAGTGATTTTTTTAGTTGTGATTTCCTTCTCTGCATGAAAGTTTAAAAGTAGCATATATTAATGCAGTATGAAAAATAATGTTTTAATGTAGACACATAGAATTATCATACTGCTGTGATTACCGGTATATGCATCAAGTGTTCATTCAAGGCTAAGGCAAAATATCGAGATATATATTGTGTATCGCGATATGGCCTTAAAATATATTGCCCAGCCCTAATTCTTGGTGTTAGATTTTATCAAACAAATTCCCCCCAAAAATGTGATTTATACTCCAGTGCGACGTATATATGTTTTTTTCCTTCTTTATTGTGCATTTTCGGCCGGTGCGACGTATACTCCGGAGCGACTTATAGTCCGAAAAATACGGTAAATAGATTACTGTACTGATAAATATATTGCACTTTTGCATATGCATCCACGTTTATGGATGTATGTTATATTGTCTTTATATTCCAGCGAGTTAATCCGTTATTGAGGGGATTATTTTGATGCGTTCAAGAGTCTTACGGCCTGAGGGAAGAAGCTGTTACAGAACCTGGAGGTTCTGATACGGAGGCTGCGGAACCTCTTTCCAGAGTCCAGCAGTGAAAACAGTCCTTGGTGGGGGTGGGAGGAGTCTCTGCAGATTTTCTGGGCCCTGGTCAGGCAGCGGCTTTTTGCGGTTTCCCGGATAGGAGGAAGAGGAGTCCTGATGATCTTTTCCGCCGCCCTCACCACTCTCTGCAGAGACTTCCAGTCTGACGCACTGCAGGCTCCAGTACAGTTGCATATTTTAAAGTTTGCAACTTTGCAACAGTTTAAAGTTGCATAATATTGGTGGACCAGCCAGGACACCTCCCATGTTGTTTTCAGGCAAGCGCTTGCTGACGTACAGTACAAGACAACCTTTTTTTTGTTTGATGTAGTTGCAATGAGGAAAGTAGCTGCACTTTCCACTTTGCTGGTGTGCCATGTATTAGGACCAGTCACACACTCTCACACTGTGCTGTGCTTGTGTCAGCAGACATTACTGGGAGCTCTAACACAAATGTGTTTATTACATTTTGCACTTTTGTGTGGCAGTGTGGCCCTCAGAAAAAGCAAAATGTGGTTATTCCCTTCTAGGGTTGTCCTGATACTAATATTGTGATACCGGTACCAGAACCAAAATTGATTTAGATACTTTTTAAAATAAAAGAGGTCACAAAAAATGTAATAATTGTCTTTATTTTAACAGAAAATCTTATGATACATTTAACATATGTTTCTTATTGCAATCAAAGAAGAATTTTGGCATTAAATAACATACTAGACAACTCATCTTTTATTAGTAAGTAAGCAAACAAAGGCTCCTAATTTAGTCTACTGACATATGCAGTAACATATTGTGTCATTTTCCATTCTATTATTTTGTCAACATTACGGGGGACAAACGTTAGAAAATGGATGGGTTATTAATCTATTGGTTCATTTACTGTTAATATCTGCTTACTTTCTCATTCATTGTCTTGCTGAAATAAGCAGGGGCGTCCATGTTAACATTGCTTGGATGGCAACATATGTTGCTCCAAAACCTGTATGTACCTTTCAGCATTAATGGCGCCTTCACAGATGTATAAGTTACCCATGCCTTAGGCACTAATACACCCCCATACCATCACAGATGCTGGCTTTTGAACTTTTCGCCTATATCAGTCGGGATGGTTCTTTTCCTCTTTGGTCCGTAGGACAAGATGTCCACAGTTTCCAAAAACTATTTGAAATGTGGACTCGTCAGACCACAGAAGACTTTTACACTTTGCATCAGCCCATTTTAGATGAGCTCGGGCCCAGCGAAGCCGGCAGCGTTTCTGGGTGTTGTTGATAAATGGCTTTGCATAGTAGAGTTTTAACTTGCACTTACAGATGTAGCGACAAACTGTAGTTACTGACAGTGGTTTTCTGAAGTGTTCCTGAGCCCATGTGGTGATATCCTTTACACACTGATGTCAGTTTTTGATGCAGTACTGCCTTAGGGATCAAAGGTCACGGGCATCCAATGTTACGTGAAGTGATTTCTCCAGATTCTCTGAACCTTTTGATGATATTACGGACCAGAGATGGTGAAATCCCTAAATTCCTTGCAATAGCTGGTTGAGAAATGTTGTTCTTAAACTGTTGGACAATTTTCTCACGCATTTGTTCACAACGTGGTGACCCTCACCCCATCCTTGTTTGTGAATGACTGAGCATTTTGAACGTTAAGTATAGTGTCTTTGCAGTCTATTCAATTGAATACCAAAAAGGATTTGCAAAAAATTGTATTCTGTTTTTATTTACGATTTACACAACGTGCCAACTTCACTGGTTTTGGGGTTTGTATATCTTTAATTGTAATGTAGGTTTTTGGAAAGGGAAATGGTTGTTTCCAATATTTACTGCATTTTGCCCATGCTCTTGGCTATGCAATAGATGAGAGTGCAGAGGGGAAAGAAGCGCGGCACCGCTGATGATTCAATACCGAGACCCCAACCCCCCCCACCTGGCCAACCTCCCCTGTGGACCAGGCTTACGGGAGTGCTGATGAAAAAGTAATGTAGTGTGTCTGCAAGGTACTGCCTGGCTTTTCCCTCGTGCTTCCTCATCTTCCACAACAAAAATGCTAAAAACAGACCCGAAAAATGCTTTTCTGCCGGTTTTGAGCCAGGGAGTTGGGTCGCGTCTGTGCAGAAGTGCTTGTTTTTAAAGGATGATAAATAAAGCTGTGATCATGAATATGGATCCCGGAGATTCGTCATTTCATGCAAAACATTCCAACATTTTGGGGAAAGCGCCCTCCTTTGGAATTATTTTGGGCAAAGATTGTTGATTAATTCATAAGGCAGTGAGCTCCCACTATGTGTGTGTGACAAAGGAGGGATAGTACACAAGAAGAAACAAGGGAATGGCGGCAAGTTAAATTTGTCGTTTTTCTTCCCCTTCTTCTTCAGCCGGCTTGTTGTTGGGCTCCCAGCGCTGACTCTGCAAACTTTTTCTTTTCCCTGTCTTCTTCGAAAAGTTTACTGAAGTACTACGGAAGAGTACAAACAAATAATCTACCACCATGAATGTATCGCTTTTTTCCAATGTTCATTTTCAATGACGATGATTTGTGCTAGAACAGGGGTGTCAAACTCATTTTAGCTCAGGGGTCACATGGAGGAAAATCTATTCCCCAAGTGGTCCGGATTGGTAAAATCATGTCATGATAACTTAAAAATAAAGACAACTTCAGATTGTTTTCTTTCTTTAAAAATAGAACAAGCACAATCTGAAAATATACAAATCATGTTTTTGTTTTTTTTACACTTACCTGTTGCTGTTAATAGTAGTCTATTTTCATTTGTCGTGGTTTGTCATGTCTGAATAAATAATGTGATACTGTTCATCAGTCAAATAGGTGTGAGTCTGGCAGAGTTTTTAAATGCTCTCATTGGTGTACAATGTTTAATCTATCAGAAGATGTAATACATAGTACAAACCCCGTTTCCATATGAATTGGGCTTGGCATTGTCTTGCTGAAATAAGCAGGGGCGTCCATGGTAATGTTGCTTGGATGGCAACAAATGTTTTTCCAAAACCTGTATGTACCTTTCAGCATTAATGGCGCCTTCGCAGATGTGTAAGTTACCCATGTCTTGGGCACTAATACACCCCATAACATCACAGATACTGGCTTTTCAACTTTGCGCCTATAACAATCCGGATGGTTCTTTTCCTCTTTGGTCCGGAGGAAACGACATCCACAGTTTCCAAAAACAATTTGAAATGTGAACTCGTCAGACCACAGAACACTTTTCCACTTTGTATCAGTCCATCTTAGATGAGCTCAGGCCCAGCGAAGCCGACGGCGTTTCTGGGTGTTGTTGATAAACGGTTTTCGCCTTGCATAGGAGAGTTTTAACTTGCACTTACAGATGTAGGGACCAACTGTAGTTACTGACAGTGGGTTTCTGAAGTGTTTCTGAGCCCATGTGGTGATATCCTTTACACACTGATGTTGCTTGTTGATGCAGTAGAGCCTGAGGGATCAAAGGTCACGGGCTTAGCTGCTTACGTGCAGTGAATTCTCCAGATTCTCTGAACCCTTTGATGATAGTACGGACCGTAGATGGTGAAATCCCTAAATTCCTTGCAATAGCTGGTTGAGAAAGGTTTTTCTTAAACTGTTCAACAATTTGCTCATGCATTTGTTTACCAAGTTGGCTACCCTCACCCCATCCTTGTTTGTGAATGACTGAGCATTTCATGGAATCTACTTCTATGCCCAATCATGGCACCCACCTGTTCCCAATTTGCCTGTTCACCTGTGTACTAACATGTGGTTTATTATGTACACATGTAGCATCATCTACAAGAAAACTAGTGAATTTGGCTTCATTTCATGAATCACACATGAAGTTAGAAGGGGATAAATGTTATTTCAGCATATTTATGTGCGCCCAGATAATGCGTCCCCAGTCCTCTATCTTAATCGGGCACATAGCTCCGCCCCCTCTGAAGTCATGCGCATTCCTGCAGCAGGGGATACAAAGAATTGCTATTGTGACATCCAGTGGACACATTTAGAAGAGCAGTTTCTTTCATTCAGAAATTTCAGCTAATTTTTATACTTACCAAAAATCATCTCGCGGGCCGGATAAAACCTGTTTGCGGAATTGATCCTTTAAACAGCAGAGTGGTTTTGTCGGAAAGGATCTTTGACTATTTAGATGTCTTTATTTATTCACCCGAGAGTGACTTTTTTATTTACATTTTACAATTTCATTTGGCATTTTTTATTGTTATTGTCCCACTGTCCAGTTGCGCAGCATGTAAACACACACACGGGGACTTCCTGTAAAGTTCAAAGTCAGCTTCAAAATAAAAGCACGCCAGTAATGACCTGGATTCTACACCTAATATTTTTTTAGATTACCACCAGAAGAACAATTTGCAAATGCAGGAAAACATTGTCACGTTAAGTAAGACATACAACGAAATTACCGCAGCAGCCCTGGTCCTCAAACTTTTTCACCAAGTTCCCCCTCAGAAAACACTAATTCCCACCACTATGACCAACATTAAAATACAGTACCGTAGTAGGCCCAAGTATTCATTAAAAACAAGGCAGAGATTTATTTAGCAAGTTTATTGTAGCATTATACACAGTTTAGACAGAAAGCCTGCTCAGTGGCCTTGTGGTTAGAGTGTTCGCCCTGGGATCGGTAGGTTGTGAGTTCAAATCCCGGCCGAGTCATACCAAAGACTATAGAAATTGGACCCATTACCTCCCTGCTTGGCACTCAGCATTAAGGGTTGGAATTGGGGGTTAAATCACCAAAATGATTCCCGAGCGCGGCCACAGCTGCTGCTCACTGCTCCCCTCACCTCTCAGGTGGAACAAGGGCATGGGTCAAATGCAGAGGGTAATTTCACCACACCTAGTGTGTGTGTGACTATCAGTGGTACTTTAATACTGTGTTTGAATATCAGAAAAACACAATTGTTGTCAGAATTGCTACTGACAGTTTGGGTTTTCCTGTGTTTTTGTGTTTAGAATCATTTCCTGTCCTGGTGCTCTTGTTTTGTCAGTGTTTCCTGTTTGGTCTCTGTGTTTTTGTAGCACCTTTACTTTCTGTTCCATGTCCGGTCAGCACACCTGTCTCTCGTTAATTAGTTATATTTAGTTCCACCTGGGTCCCTCCTTAAGTGCTGGATTCTTCTTCTTTTGAGACTGATGCTGAGTGTGCTGTTTGTGTTTGTTTCCTGCTTCCGTGTGAGTATTAAATGAGTTTTGCTTGCATTCCGCCTGCCATTCTATGCATCCTTGGAGTCACGCTGCAAGCAACGCTCACCATATCGCGACAATTGTTACATTACAATATTTAATTAAGTGATTCTTTGGCGTACCTCTATCTCAAATGTACTTTCTCAACTTCAAACATTTTGATTTGAGATTTGAGGGAGCCTGGTACAGGTGCCCAGGCCCCCTTTTTCCCCTACGTAGAGCCGGCCCCGGAAAGTAAGCACAATAGTTGCTGTAATGAAAGCATAATGCTCCTGACTGTGTTTAACTTTGGAGAATGATCAACATCATTTCATCTGTCTTTGCCGTGTAAACACCCGAACCAACAAGTCATTAGAACGCAGCTCCCAATGCCAATTTCCTTCAGCATACAACTGCCTTCCAATCCTAAAACCATGCATGTTGTTCCCTTGGCTTTGGGGAGCGCGTGTTGTGTTAGCATTTGGGTTGCCAACGCACACACAGCAGCCTCATTAGAATAAAACCGGGCCAAAAACTGGGCCGGAAGAGCAGTAATTGCTATTGACAGAATTAACAAACGTGTTAAATCCTCACAATAATTAGAAAGCCAAATGTAAAACTGTCAGGACGGCCGTCATCCATCATGATGTCTGTTGTGATTCGTTCATTTTTTTTTCCTTTATTTGCTTCCGCTTGGGACACAAGAGCGGTCCGGCGCCGTAACGGAAAAATCTCGCTCGTTTAGCTCGCAGAGAGTTGATTGATTGATGATTTGGCCCTCCAATTAGAGGAATGTTGCATCACCGCGAGGCCAAGACACACGTTTGGACAAAAAACAAATGTCAGATCAATGCAGATGGTAAACAGCAGCATTTATCACCAACAATATTACCGTTTAATCAATGCTTTCTACTCGTCTTTTTAGGCCCTGCTAGAACTGCCTTTCCTCTCTCAGGTAGTACATTTCTTTTATATGTTTTTAGGGGAAAAAAGGGGTAGACATACAAATTGTGTCACTTTGTTCCATTTTAACAAACAAGGGTTTTTTGTGTTAATACTGCTGTTAATTCAGGCCAAACTACAATTTGCTGCCTGAATAGCCTGCAATAGAAATGTAAACAGGAAGTAAATTGGATGTGATGTTTGAAGTTGTGTAGCAATTATATCAACCCCAAACAATTTAATAATGTTAACTTGAGTAGAAATAAGACACCATTCTTTATTGGTGGACACCTTAAATCGTGTTACTATGAAACAGGAATCTGTTTAAAACATAGTTGGTTATCATTCACACATTTTGTTCATTCAAAGCATGTAACTTCTGGATCAAGGCCTTCTCTGCTGGCCTAAAATAACCACAAATCATAATCCTAATTAAAGATAAAAGATCATTTTAGGGGATTTTTAATTCCCTTTCCCCTAAATATCTAAAACAGTGGTTCTTAACTTTGTTGGAGGTACCAAACCCCACCAGTTTCATATTTAGTGAAAAATAAAATGTTGCTTTTTTTTCAAATTCAAGGCAAAGTTATATGTTTTTGGTAACACTTTAGTATGGGGAACATATTCTAAGTAACAAAGACTTAATTTAGAGCAGGGGTGCTCATTACGTCGATCGCGAGCTACTGGTCGATCTCGGAGGGTGTGTCAGTCGATCACCAGCCAGGCATTAAAAAAATAGTCCTAAAAATGAGAATCGAATCGAGAATCGAGAAAGAGCCATCAATCTGTCAATCCTTTCCGTGTCCGGGCCAGGTAAGGTTCCCCGTGTTGGGTCAAATTAAGCCGCAGGCTCCACTCCTGGTGGTGCCCTTCACTAAATCTTCACTATGACGTCACTTTCGTCACTTGATTGACATTCACGGCACCCGAGGGTCTTCTGAGATGACGCTGGCTGCTGCCAGCTCATTAAAATTACCGACTGAAAGGCGAGAAACACTTTATTTCAACAGACTCTGGCGCCGTACCTGCCTTCCAAACTCCAAAGACCGACTGCACAGTTGCACAGTTGCGCTAACAAAATAAGAGTCTCAGAAAGCTAGCGTGCACAAGCTAGCAAGCTACGGAGTTTGCCGACAATGTATTTCTTGTAAAGTGTATACAAAGGAGTACGGAAGCTGGACAAATAAGATGCCAAAAACCAACCACTTTCATGTGGTATTGGACAGAAAGGAGGACTTTTTTTCTCCTCCATTCGAAAATGCAGACATTATGAGCACCACTGTCTGATTCCTATCAATGCAAGTCATCAGAATCAGGTAATACACCAACTTATATTCTTGTCTTCATGAAAGAAAGGAATCTATATGTGTTAAACATGCTTGTATTATCTTTAAACACCTTTAACTTATTAACAATATTAACTATATGTGTTAAACATGCTTATATTATCTTTAAACACCTTTAACTTATTAACAATATTAACTATATGTGTTAAACATGCTTGTATTATCTTTAAACACCTTTAAGTTGTTAACAACATTAACTATATGTATTAAACATTCTTGTATTATCATTAAACACCTTTAATTTTTTAACAATATTAACTATGTGTTAAATATGCTTGTATTATCATTAAACACCTTTAACTTGTTAACAATATTAACTATATGTGTTAAACATGCTTGCATTATCTTTAAACACCTTTAACTTGTTAACAATGTTAACTATGTGTATTAAACATACTTGTATTATCATTAAACACCTTTAATTTTTTAACAATATTAACTATATGTGTTAAATATGCTTGCATTATCTTTAAACACCTTTAACTTGTTAACAATATTAACTATATGTATTAAACATACTTGTATTATCATTAAACACCTTTAATTTTTTAACAATATTAACTATATGTGTTAAACATGCTTGCATTATCATTAAACACCTTTAACTTGTTAACAAAAACATAAATAAGTAAATATAAATTATATATATGAATGAGGTAGATCCCCACGACTTGATCAATTGAAAAGTAGCTCGCCTGCAGGAAAAGTGTGAGCACCCCTGATTTAGAGTTATTTGGTTAGGGTTAGGGTCAGGGTTAGAGGGTTAGGGTTAGAATAAGGCATTAATAAGTACTTAATAATGACTAGTTAAGAGCCAATATGTTACTAATTTGCATGTTAATAAGCAACTAATTAATGGTGAATATGTTCCCCATACTAAAGTGTTACCATGTTTCTTTTACTGGTGCATAAAATGAACCGTGCATGAACATCACCTTGTTCAAAGAACAAAACCAACACAGTGCATAAACTCACAACAAATTACACACCTGCAAACCAGTCAGCTGTTGCCGTATCCGTAATACGCCGATAGGGAGAAGTTTGTATTTACACGATGAGTCGGGTAAGTTTTGACCTCCGCCGAACCCCTGAGGCCGACTCACCGAACCCCTAGGGTTCGATCGAACCCAGGTTAAGAACCACTGATCTAAAAGTATTCATATTCTCTTCATGTCATGTTATGCTCCTTCCAGAGCTGTTGTTTTTAGGTTATAGAGTGTTTATCCAATCAGAATTCAGCTAGCTTATGTTGCCATGCTGTACCAAATCTGCCCGGGGCCTTCAAAATCAACAATGCGGGCGTCCGTGCACTGTAAGTGAACAGACACACACATTTGACAGTTGCGATAGCCAATCATATCACGCGGGTGTTGTTGTCAGTAAGGCCTTCTAGCTGGCCTAAGGCAGATACAGTATATTGTGATTTTATGAGCTAGGTGTGATTGATTGATAGAAACTTGTATTAGTAGATTGTACAGTACATATTCCATACAATTGACCACTAAATAATAACACCCAAATAAGTTTTTCAACTTGTTTAAGTCGGAGTCCACGTTAATCAATTCATGATAACATAAGAACCATACTTGCCAACCCTCCCGGATTTTCTGGGAGACTGCCGAAATTCAGCGCCTCTCCCGAAAACCTCCCGGGACAAATTTTCTCCCGAAATTCAGGCAGACCTGAGTGACGTGTCGACAGCCTGTTTTCACGTCCACTTTCCCACAATATAAACAGCGTGCCTGCCCAATCACGTTATAACTGTAGAATGATTGAGGGTGAGTTCTTGGTTTCTTATGTGGGTTTATTGTTAGGCAGTTTCATTAACGTCCTCCCAGCGCGGTTACAACACACAACAACAGCAGTCACGTTTTAGTCTACCGTAAAGCAGTTCGTCTGCCATAAACAGCAATGTTGTGACACTCTTAAACAGGACAATACTGCCATCTACTGTACATGCATATGTGACAAAAACATCTAGGGCTTTTAGAGAGTGCAGTGCACGACTGCGCACACAAGGAGATGAAGCAGAATGCATCATCAGAGAGGGTGTTCAGCATGGTTAGAAAAATAGTGACGGAGAATAAAACAAGAATGGACAATTCAACCCTTAACTCAACAATGAGTAGATGAGTGTTATGTGTGTGTATATGTGTAAATAAATGAACACTGAAATTCAAGTATTTCTCTTATTTATTTATTTATACATATATATATATATATATATATATATATATATATATATATATATATATATATATATATATATAGCTAGAATTCACTGAAAGTCAAGTATTTCTTATATATATATATGAAATACTTGACTCCTCCCCTCTTAACCACGCCCCCGATCACGCCCTTGACCACAGGCCCCCCCCCCCCGGTTTACGAGAGCAGACGAGCATGTTCGGCATCGCACACACACGGAGTACTTACAAGCAGACACAGTGTGTAGACAGAAAAGGGAGAACGGACACATTTTGGCTAAAAAACTAAAGATAAAGGTGAAGCTATAACACTGAAACGGCCTCAGGAAGAGGTGCTTTAAGACATGGCTAGCTAGCTAGCGGCGAACGTTCATCTGCAGTCTGCAGTGTTGTAGCTACTTCTAAATCACTAATCCTCGCCTCCATGGCGACAAATAAAGTAAGTTTCTTACAAGTATCATCCCTGCAGGACGAGGAATAGCTACACATGCTTCACTACACACCGTAGCTCACCGGCGTCAAAATGTAAACAAACGCCATTGGTCGATCAACACCTAACATCCACTGTATTGATACCAAGTACAGGAGCATATCTAATTGTTACTACTATGATTACATCGATATTTTTTGGCATCATAACATCTTTCGTTTTTTTTTAAATTGTATTATGTTTATAAAGTCAGGAAATATGTCCCTGGACACATGAGGATTTTGAATATGACCAATGTATGATCCTGTAACGACTTGGTATCGGATTGATACCCAAATTTGTGGTATCATCCATGCATCCAAACAGAATAATAAGTGTTTATTACATTTTAACATTGTAAAAGAGAAAGTAAGCAGATATTAACAGTAAATGAACAAGGAGATCATTAATCTATTTTCTACCACTTGTCCCTAATAATTTTGACAAAATAATATAATGGAAAATGACACAATATGTTACTGAATATGTCAGCAGACAATTAGGAGCCTTTGTTTGCTTACTTACTAATAAAAGACAAGTTCACTATTTTATTTAAGGACAAACTTGCAATAAGAAACATATGTTTAATGTACCATACCATTTTTTGTTAAAATAAAGCCAATAATGCAATTTTTTTGTGGTCCCCTTTATTTAGAAAAGTATCAAAGTAGCGAAAAGTATGGAAATATATATTGGCACCGGTACCAAAATATTGGTAACGGGACAACACTACTTCCAAGTGTTATAAGTTATGGACACATGTTTTTATATATATATATATATATATATATGTGTGTGTGTGTGTGTGTATATATATATATATATATATATATATATGTATGTATGTATGTATGTATGTATGTATGTATGTATGTATGTATGTATGAGAGTAGCTACCCCACATGAAGCTAACCGAGCAGCAACTTACCATATATATATATGGTATGTATTATATATATATATATATATATATATATATATATTAGTAAGTTGCTGCTCGTTTAGCTTCATGTGGGGTAGCTACTCTCCTCCTCCTCAAGGTCACGTGCATTCCCGGGGCGGCCGTGACCTCTGCGGTCACGACAGCCGAACCCACGCCTGTTAAAGTGTGGCGGCTATTAATTGGGTAAATGGGC
Organism: Nerophis lumbriciformis; assembly: GCF_033978685.3. Taxonomy (NCBI): domain Eukaryota; kingdom Metazoa; phylum Chordata; class Actinopteri; order Syngnathiformes; family Syngnathidae; genus Nerophis; species Nerophis lumbriciformis. The sequence goes on along the minus strand of NC_084552.2, from coordinate 29,437,914 downwards.
AGGATGTAAAAAGGGCGTTTTCCTTTCCTCGCGTCGTCCATGCGTCTTCCAGATAAAGCGTGATTGATTTCCTGACGCTTGTAAAATTCCTATTGGTGCTCGTTGATGACAGAGTCACCGTATTTCTTTTGTAAAGACTCCTGAGACAGTTTAATGGTTTTGGACCAGCAGGGACACCTCTATCGTTGGGGGAAAAAAAAAAAAAGATATTTAAAGCAAAAGAAAACATTGAAATATATGATTTTTTTTTGATTTTTTTTTACTAAGCGAGCCTGAACAAATATAAACCAATAATGCATGATCATCTTTTTTAATGGTGGTGTAGCAGCCTGGACACAAGGCACATGTTGTAACAATATGCAATGTATTTAATTATTAGTGTACCAACCTGGACTCCTCCTGAATTGTTTATTCAAACAAAAGTATATAACAATGTGATCCCCTTGTTGCGTAATCTATTGTTGTGATTAGGGATGTCCGATAATGTCTTTTTGCCGATATCCGATATTCCGATATTGTCCAACTCTTAATTACCGATACCGATATCAACCGATACCGATATATACAGTCGTGGAATTAACACATTATTATACCTAATTTGGACAACCAGTTATGGTGAAGATAAGATCCTTTTTAAAAAAAATTAATAAAATAAGATAAATAAATTTAAAAAAAATTCTTGAATAAAAAAGAAAGTAAAACAATATAAAAACAGTTACATAGAAACTATTAGTTAATGAAAATGAGTAAAATTAACTGTTAAAGGTTAGTACTATTAGTGGACCAGCAGCACGCACAATCATGTGTGCTTACGGACTGTATCCCTTGCAGACTGTATTGATATATATTGATATATAATGTAGGAACCAGAATATTAATAACAGAAAGAAACAAGGGAGGTTTTTTGGGTTGGTGCACTAATTGTAAGTGTATCTTGTGTTTTTTATGTTGATTTAATAAAAAAAACTAAAAAAATAAAACGATACCGATAATAAAAAAAATGATACCGATAATTTCCGATATTACATTTTAAAGCATTTATCATCCCTAGTTGTGATTGATTGCCTTTTGTGTTGTGTACATTTCAAACAGTAACAATATGGTCACCCCGTCCTGGACACTAGGAGTTGTTAGGTTAAAACAACATTGCGTAACAATATCACGGCCACCAAATTCATTTCAATTAGCCGCCTCACTCCCAGTCTTTATCGATCTCAACGAGGCTTCCCTACGGCAACTTCCTCAAGAGGGCACCTTCGCCACTCACCAACCAACAATAAATATGAGCGGCGGCAAACAATTAGCCTCCTTAACAAGGGATTAATTGTGTCAAGATGGAGGAAGGTCAACGCAGAGGTTGCATGATGCTGTACATTCCTAATGTTTCTTTTTATGAGGTAGCCAGATTAGTCTTTGCTAAGTAGAGCCGCTGTCCACACCTTTTAGGAAAGGGCTCCTTTCACATAGAGCAGGGGTGTCCAAAGTGCGGCCCACAGCCAATTTTTTTATAACCTGTGGCACATTTAAAAATACTATATAAAATAAAATTAAAATAAAAAGACATAAAAAAAGTGGAATGAAAGAGCAAACCGGTGAAATGTAAAACATTGCAATGTTGACTTTAATAACACAAAACGGCCATACAGGCTGTTTTTTTTCTCTTTAAAGCTGTCATTACTCAAAACATAATAATGAATCAAAATCAATGTTGCTATGAATTATATACCAATTATTTCACATCAAATATTCCACTTTGTAATATTTTTGGCGGGGAAATATTGCCTATTTTGTGTGTTTGCAAATTTAAAAAAAACTTTCTTTGACAAAAAGGGCATAAAACAAATAAATAAAAAAAAACTTTAAAAAATGATTATAAAAAATATAACCAGTGGACAGATCTGAAGTTGATCTAGTGCAAGGGTCCCCAAACTTTTTGACTCGGGGGTTGCACTAAAACAATTTGGCCGGGGGCCTGTATGTATGTATGTATGTATATATACATATTTATATGTGTGTATATATATATGTATATATATATATATATATATATATATATGACGTGCGGTGAGGTTCATGGCTGGTGAGGCACTGACTTCATCACAGTCAGATTTACAAACATATGAACCCTAAAGAGTATCTTATTCACCATTTGATTGGCAGCAGTTAACGGGTTATGTTTAAAAGCTCATACCAGCATTCTTCCCTGCTTGGCACTCAGCATCAAGGGTTGGAATTGGGGGTTAAATCACCAAAAATGATTCCCGGGCGCGGCACCGCTGCTGCCCACTGCTCCCCTCACCTCCCAGGGGGTGATCAAGGGGATGGGTCAAATGCAGAGGACACATTTCACCACACCTAGTGTGTGTGACAATCATTGGTACTTTAACTTAATTTTAACTTTACACATACAAACTGTAGCACACAAAAAAGCACATTTAATAAAAAAAACGTTATTATGGTCTTTACTTGTAAATTAAGTCCACGCGCCGCTCTTTCTGAACAAAAGCATCGATAACTTGTTTATAGAAGTCTTCCTTATCTTTCTTCAGTTTTAAAAGTCTCTCTGTCTCGATGGAGAGCTTCCTTTAAGTATTACCTCCTGCTTCGATTGAAAGTCAAGTTTAGAAAACTGTTTTATTTTAGATATGTAATCCTCCATGTTAAAAGTCCAGACGAGAGGAAAAAATAAACGATCGCTGCTAACTGTTGCTCCTTGTTGTCACTTCTTCTGCAGCCGAGTAGTCGCATGAATGATCTCTGGGATCACTAGCGCCCTCTACCATCAGGAGGCGGGATTACTGCAAGCCTCACACAGTGCGTCTTTGCAGCCGTTTTATGATTGCTCAGCACAAGAAATACGTTAATCACATACAGTTGTTGACAAAATACACTGTACATGATATACTTCAGCTAACTAAACTATGGAAATGTATGAAATAATTCATATAGCAATACGGTCTCACTGCACAGCAGGCCAGCAGTTAGCCGAGTCATTGCGCAATCCATGTTGAGGCTCAACTGGCTGCTGACTCACCGCAAGTCTCTTCTCAGTATTTGAACGGCAAATGTGAAAATTCAGCAATTTTGAATACAAATAATCTAAAACTGGTGAAGTTAAATGAAAAATAACTTTATAGTATAATCACTGGATACATATAACAATTTAATTTTTTTTTTTTCTTTTTCTTTTTTTTTTCTTTCCATGATGGCACGTGAGACCCCGCCTCACCTGCCTCCCCTGACTGCACGTATATATATATATATATATATATATATATATATATATATATATATATTCCTCGCGCACTAATTTACTGAAAGAGTGCGCACTTGCTGACACTGAGGAGCGAGCGCCATGATGTCACGTTATCAATGGGAAAATGCATTTTTAGACAATATGATTTGCCTGAGCAGCTAGGAGACACCGAGAGTAACAAGCGGTAGAAAATAGATTAGAAAGGACAGATTTAAAAAAATAATAATACAAAAATGTGCCTGAGCCATTTCTCGCGGTGCCTTTTTGTTCTATTAGCAGTGTAGTTTTTTTTTTTTTTTTTTTTAATCATTGACAAGTGTGGATAATAAAATACTTGTTGCACTCACCGCTCTTGTCCTTGGCGCTTTTTACGATCCACCACAGTAAGCTGCGATATATAAATAAATTAATGATAAATGGGTTGTACTTGTGTAGCGCTTTTCTACCTTCAAGGTACTCAAAGCGCTTTGACACTACTTCCACATTTACCCATTCACACACACATTCACACACTGATGGAGGGAGCTGCCATGCAAGGCGCTAACCAGCACCCATCAGGAGCAAGGGGGTAGTGTCTTGCTCAGGACACAACGGACATGACGAGGTTGGTACTAGGTGGGGATTGAACCAGAGACCCTCGGGTCGCGCACGGCCACTCTCCCACTGCGCCACGCCGTCCCTATAATGTCCCGCTGGGTAGCAACTTGAAACTTTTTTTTTGGAAGTGTTGTGAATGCAACACACTTGAACGAATGTCCGTGTGTGCCCAATAGAAACGAGTCAGTCAGCCAGCAGGGCACGGAAGAAAATTCTCCATAGCAACGCTGCTGTAACTTTCACTCATTGAAAAATGTTTCTCTGCTTGCATCAAGTCCGGTCCCGCCCCCGAGAGCCATATACCCCACCGTGATTGGTAGGTTCGTTCATCTCCGCACACAACACACAACAGTGCCATTGATATAAAAAATTTATATAAAAACTTGCGAGCCGCACTAAAGTTAAAGTTAAAGTACCACTGATTGTCACACACACACTAGGTGTGGTGAAATTAGCCTCTGCATTTGACCCATCCCCTTGTTCCATCCCCTGGGAGGTGAGGGGAGCAGTGAGCATCAGCGGTGGCTGCGCTCGGGAATCATTTTGGTGATTTAATCCCCAATTACAATTATTGACACTCCAACTACAAGGCCACTGAGCAGGTTCAACTAACATTTAAATTAACATTAACAGTAAACTGTCATATAAGGTTGCGGCAGCAACATATTGTCTCGAGGGCCGCACGTTTGAGGCCCCTGATCAAGAGACTTAAGTGTTGAAAGTACCAAAAAAAAAGGTATGACTAATTCTACACTTTTATGAATGGGGGCCTTTTGGATCCCCAGGGATTTAATTGTATTTATTTATTTTTTTAAACTGTCATTGCTCAAAAATAATTTGAATTCAAATTAATGGTGTGATGAATTATTGACCTATTTAAAGATAAAGTACCAATGATTGTCACACACACACACTAGGTGTGGTGAAAATTTGTCCTCTGCATTTGACCCATCCCCTTGTTCACCCCCTGGGAGGTGAGGGGAGCAGTGAGCAGCAGTGGTGGCCACGCCCGGGAATCATTTTTGGTGATTTAACCCCCAATTCCAACCCTTGATGCTGCCTGTAATGGGTCCCATTTTTATATTAAGGCTCCAATTATTTCTCATCAAATATTCTACTATGTTTTTATTTTTTGGGGGGTGTGGGTGGGGGGGATACTGTATAGTTTGTGTTTTTGCTATAAAAAAGTAGTTTTCTTTAACAAAAAGGGCATACAACATAACAAATGTACGTAATCTCTAGACTCTAGAAAGAGGTTCCGCAGCCTCCGAAGCAGACCCTCCAGGTTCTGTAACAGCTTCTTCCCTCAGGCCGTAAGACTCTTGAACGCATCATAATTAAATTATCCCCTCAACTCCCCCCAAAACGGATTAACTCGCTGGAATAAAAAAGACAATATAACATACATCCATAAACGTGGACGCATGTGAAAAAGTGCAATATATTTATCTGTACAGTAATCTATTTATTTATTTATATATATTTATATATATTTATTTATTTTATAAATATATTTATATATTATTTATATATATATTTATTTATTTATATATGCACCTTATTGCTTTTTTATCCTGCACTACCATGAGTTTATGTAACGAAATTCCGTTCTTATCTGTGCTGTAAAGTTCAAATTTGAATGACAATAAAAAGGAGGTCTAAGTCTATTCAAACTTTATATCGACTGATAGACCTAAAGTTGATCTGGAGATTTAAGCGTTGAATAATAAAAACATTTTTTTAAATAATACATTTATTTATTTATTTATTTTTAACATTTGTATGCCTGAGACCCTTCCAGGTGTCCCGGGCCAAACTTGCGAGTAGCTTTAAAGGTTAAAAAAAAAATATATATATATTGTCTTGGTTTTGAAAAGTAAAAATATCAAAATGGTCCCCGCATGGTTTAATTATTCAGTGTGTGGCCCTCGGTGGAATAAGTTTGGACACCCCTGACACAGAGAGGATCTTTGACAGGCGAGGTGCTTAAACCATCATAGCGCTCCTGTCATATCAAGGATCTTTAACGAGATGTATGACTAAATCAATGCTCTAAACCACTTAAGCACATTTGTCACTTATCGGTGGTGAAGTACAGGTCCTGGGTGCCGCCATGGATTGCTACATTTGTCGCCTCTAAGTTGCCTTGTCAAGCCCTCTAAGTGTGTCGTCAAGCTCCAGTCATAACTTGAGGCAGAGCTCTGTCATGTTCCGAGACGACAAGCGATTAGGTGGCTGGTGCGCCCGAGCCGCTGCGAGATGGAAAGCAACTGGCCATTTATTTCATGGTGCTAAAAGAGCATCAGAGCGCTATCCGCCCGCCCGCCTGCCTGTCCCTCGCGGCTGATGGAGACACGCCGCCTCCTGCATGTTTACATTAGGTTTGTGCACATGTGCGAGCCGAGAGGCCGAGTGAAGGAGGGTGGCAAGAGAAGCGGGATCAAAAGGGAATTACTTTTTCGTTGACCCAGCAGCTGACAGGGGTTTGGACGCTGTCGTTGATCATGTCGGATGGACGCTCGCGCCTTCGGCTAGGCCTCGGACCACCCTCTCTCGTGGATCAGCCTGTAACAAGATGATTAGCGTTAGTAGCAGAAGTGATTATTAGTGGGTACTGGTGGACCAGCCTGGACGTCAATGTATTTGTGTTTAAGGTAGTATGACAAAAAAGATATACAGTGTTCCCTTGCCACTTCGCGGTTCACTTCCTGCGATCTGAGGCCCCTTCTACACTAAGTCGGCTAAGGTTATCCAGGGTAAATCCCACCTATTCTTATCCTTGGGTTAGGGTTGTTGAGACCTAGTACGCATGCGCGGAAAATGCGCACTTCATAGTTCATACAGCACATATATTTCCCCAAAGTCCCCAAAGTTACGTACGTGACATGCACATAGCGGCACGCACGTACGGGCAAGCGATCAAATGTTTGGAAGCCGCAGCTGCATGCGTACTCACGGTACCGCGTCTGCGTATCCAACTCAAAGTCCTCCTGGTAAGAGTCTCTGTTGTCCCAGTTCTCCACAGGCCAATGGTAAAGCTTGACTGTCATCTTTCGGGAATGTAAACAATGAAACACTGTCTGTGTTATCCGGCACAACAGTCAGGGGGTGCATTCTACGGCGGGGTGCGTTATCTGGCACAACACCTGCCGCAATACACCGCTTCACACCTACAGCTTTTTTCTTTGCTGTCTCCATTGTTCATTGAACAAAATGCAAAAGATTCACCAACACAGATGTCCAGAATACTGTGGAATTTTGCGATGAAAACAGACGACTTAATAGCTGGCCACCATGCTGTCCCAAAATGTCCTCCACAATCCGTGACGTCACGCACAGGCGTCATAATACCGAGACGTTTTCAGCAGGATATTTCGCGCAAAATTTAAAATTGCACTTTAGTAAGCTAACCCGGCCGTATTGGCATGTGTTGCAATGTTAAGATTTCATCATTGATATATAAACTATCCGACTGCGTGGTCGGTAGTAGTGGGTTTCAGTAGGCCTTTAAATTAAATGTAACTTATCTTAACAATAACCAGTGTTGTGGTATTTCAATTAACTGGAATCCAGTGTGCTGTGGGGCCCTATTGTAGTGAATCACACCTGAGCCATCATGAATTAATCAAATCTTTAATGGACATGTGAAAGTAAACAATGTGATAAAGAACATTTTACATCAATCAATCTAGGGATATAGATATCTGGTCAGGACACTCTTCACTCTTTTGCCTTCACCTTCATTGTCCATTCGTTTTTGGTGACTTTATATACTCTGGACCTAGACGTTGAGTCCGCGACATACATGGCGGACAATAACTGATACAGTCTGCTTTGCCAGTCCAAATGCATTCGATATTTTCCGTAGTCTTCCCTCGTCGACCAGGTAATACAAAGCACACGCTACCTTTTTTTTATCACATCCACGGAAGCCCGCATTCTCGTTGTCTCTCTTTCAACAAATGGACAAAGTTTTTCGGTAAGTAGAATTAATGTAGAAACGCCTCCGATAAGACCAAAAAAGTTTAGATTTGTCGCTGGTCGCTGTTTTGAAAAAAAAAGTTGCGGGAACGTCGGCAGCTTTAGCGACAACGTCGGCAAGTTGAGAACACTGGTTAGAGGACAGACAAGAAGCCGATAGCAGGCGGCGAACGACCAGTAACATTACTTCCTCTTTCTCCACCAATCACACGAAAGTGAGGTGCATTCACAAAAATCATAACTCCGAACATCCAGACACAGCACAAGCAGGTCGTTCCCAGAACACTGGACGTCAGTGACTACAACGACTAAAGTTTATTTAAGCAATCTTCTAGTTTCCACACATAAAGGATCAATAGTAATATGGACACATATAATTGTGTAGGATAGAAGAAGTGTGATACCTTCTAGTTTTACGGTAGTTACTGTACTGTACAACAGCTGGATTTGCATTTAACCTTCATTTTTAGTTATATAGTTATTATCATACATATCATATATTTGTACAATGTGAAAATGGTGCATATTTTAGACATACACTAAATTGACAAAAGTATTTGCCCACCCATCCAAATGATCAGAATCAGGTGTCATAATCACTTGGCCCGGCCACAGGTGTATAAAATCAAGCACTTAAGCATGGAGACTGTTGCTACAAATATTTGTGAACGAATGGACCGCTCTCAGGAGCTCAGTGATTTCCAGTGTGGAACTGTCATAGGATGCCACCTGTGCAACAAATCCAGTCATGAAATTTCCTCGCTCCTAAATATTCCAAAGTCAACTGTCGGCTTTATTATAAGAAAGTGGAAGAGTTTGGGAACAACAGCAAGTCAGCCACAGAGTGGTAGGCCACGTAAACTGACAGAGAGGGGTCAGTGAATGCTGAAGTGCATAGTACAAAGAGACTTTCTGCACAGTCAGTTGCTACAGAGCTCCAAACATCATGTGAACTCCAATTAGCCCACGTACAGTACGCAGAGAGTTTCATGGAATGGGTTTCCATGGCCGGGTAGCTGCATCTAAGCCATACATCACCGAGTCCAATGCCGAGCGTCGGATGCAGTGGTGTAAAGCACGTCGCCACTGGACTCTAGAGCAGTGGAGACGTGTTCTCTGGAGTGATGAATCATGCTTTTCTCTCTGTCAATCTGATGGATGAGTCTGGGTTTGGAGGTTGCCAGGAGAACGGTACATTTCGGACTGCATTGTGCCGAGTGTGAAATTTGGTAGAGGAGGAATTATGGTGTGGGGTTGTTTTTCAGGAGTTGGGCTAGGCCCCCTAGTTCCAGTGAAAGGAACATTGAATGTTCCAGGATACCAAAACATTTTGGACAATTCCATGCTCCCCAACCTTGTGGGAAGAATTTGGAGCGGGCCTCTTCCTCTTCCAACATGACTGTGCACCAGTGCACAAAGCAAGGTCCATAAAGACAGGGATGACATAATCTGTGTGGATTAACTTGACTGGCCTGCACAGAGTCCTGACCTGAACCCGATAGAACACCTTAGACGTGAATTAGAATGGAGACAGAGAGCCAGGCCTTCTCGACCAACATCAGTGTGTGACCTCACCAATGCGCTTTTGGAAGAATGGTCGAAAATTCCTATAAACACACTCCGCAACCTTGTGGACAGCCTTCCCAGAAGAGTTGAAGCTGTAATAGCTGCAAAAGCTGGACCGACATCATATTGAACCCTTTGGGCTAGGAATGGGATGGCACTTCAAGTTCATATGTGAGTCAAGGCAGGTGGCCAAATACTTTTGGCAATATAGTGTATGTTGCAATTGGCGATCGAGAGAGATGAGCCACTACGTCCGCACGTGCCTCCATCTTGTAATAATCAAGATTAATTAATTTGTAAAATATGAGTCATTTGATTAAAACTTTTAATCATTTGACAATGTGATGTTATGATTAATTCCTTTCATATAGAGGATCTTTGAATGGAGCTTTTTGTGCAGCCATGCACGCTGTATGTTACTTTGTTGGATGGTTGTAAGCCACAGCTTCTTTCCTGTTTACGTACGTAGAATGTATGTAGCATGCAGACGCCGACATGTCAGCGCCTACCTCCAGGATTTCTTTCCCGTCGTCCACACCCCCACTATCCTTGCCTAAAGCGCTACTTCACTATTTATAGCAGGGAAAAAGGGCGAAACCATCAAAGCTGCTGCCATATATCAAAGCTGATCCCAGCGTTTTCCTCCTCCTCCGTTCTAAAACGGGAAGACAGGGAAAGCCCCCACTGGAGAGAACCCGCCGGTGGGAGAACAGCGTTGTCGGGGGTTGGATAAGGGCGGGAAGAGTGTGGGAATGTGCCGGGAAAAAAAAGGCGAGATAGCCGGGGTTTTTTTTTAGTGTTTGCTCAAACGTAACTCTTTAACCCCATCGTGGTTATCATCAAACTCTGATGTGTTCAAGCGACACGGTGTTAATTGTTCCATCCATCCATTTTCTACTGCTTGGCCAAATGAAATGAAAATTAACCCTGGGCCCACTGCTCCCGTCGCATAGAGGATCTTTGACAAGTGTGTCCTTCAAAACAGACCAATGCTCTCGTCATATAGAGCACTGGTACCCAACCTTTTTGTAGCTGCGGACCGGTCAACGCTTGAAAATTTGTCCCACGGACCGGGTGGGGTATTTTTTTTTGTTTTTTGTTTTTGTCATAAAAAATACAATCATGTGTGCTTACGGACTGTATCCCTGCAGAATGTATTGATCTATATTGATGTATAATGTAGGAACCAGAAATATTAATAACAGAAAGAAACAACCCTTTTGTGTGAATGAGTGTGAATGAGTACAAATGGGGGAGGGAGGTTTTTTGGATTGGTGCACTAATTGTAAGTGTATCTTGTGTTTTTTATGTTGATTTAATAAAAAAAAAAAATAAAGTTATTATTATTATTATTTTTTATTTTTTATTTCTTGTGCGGCCCGGTACCAATCGATACACGGACCGGTACTGGGGCCGCGGCCTGGTGGTTGGGGACCACTGATATAGAGGACCTTTCTAAGATCAAGCTCGGCCAAGTTTTGAGTTGCCTGAACGCAGAACGGCTCCAAGCAAATATCACAGCCTATACACCTTTTTAGGTGTGTAAAAAAACAGAAGTGACCGAATGTAACCACAACGTCGCCGTCTTAATTTTCCTGGACAAGCTTGGAAGAAAATCAGAAATATGTAACAATATTATCACTCTTTTGACTAAGCATTGCTGCAATTATGCCTTCTTTTTTATATGGCTTTCAAGGATTGAAGTACCTTTATTTAGTGTGATACCAGCACACTTGAGACACATGAGATGGCCTGCCATTTAGTACCCAAGGTCCCAGAATTGCCCCATGAATACCACAATAACGATATCCATTACCTCCCTGCTTGGCACTCAGCATCAAGGGTTGGAATTGGGGGTTAAATCACCAAACATGATTCCCGGGCGCGGCCACCGCTGCTGCCCACTGCTCCCCTCACCTCCCAGGGGGTGATCAAGGGTGATGGGTCAAATGCAGAGAATAATTTTGCCACACCCAGTGTGTGTGTGACAATCATTGGTACTTTAACTTTAACTTCATGTACATACCGTATTTTCCGGACTACAAGGTGCAATTAAAATCTTTTTTTTCTTTCTCAAAACTCAACAGTGCGCCTCATAACTTGGTGCGCCTAATAATGGAAGGAATAAGTTTGGTTGAGCTTACCCACCTCGAAGCTATTGTATTTGGTACATGGTGTAATGATAAGTGTGACCAGTAGATGGCAGTCAAACATGAGAGATAAGTGTAGGTTACACTATGATGTCAATATGTCTCATGTAAACAACACCAACATTTTAAATGTTCCATTGAAAATCTAGAACATTACACACGGCGCTCAAAAATCTATCAAAATGTTTTAGTACGACTTTGGTAAGCTATGAAGCCGCACCGAATTAAACATACAAGTATTATTATTGTGTGTGTATGAGGTCAGACATATTATCTGGCGTTTTGTTTCGCAATATTTTGCAAAAGCAACTTTTCTTACCTTCTGGTACCTTCTGATCTGTATTTGGGATCTGCATAAGTCCTGAAAAATTGTGCGCGTCCGTAGTCGATAAGCTTCTTCTTTTTCTCTATCTTCTTATGTGACATTCATCCTCCGTTGTTGCCATTTCTAATATTAAGTAGTGTAAAGTTCTTATCAGTCTGTAAACTCGCCATGAAAACATACCAGTCTAGTGAGTTTACATTATTTACCTAAGGAACTTTAGTTATTAGAGTTCCGGTCGGACGGTTTCTCACGGGACACATTTTCTGTGTTGTTGTTTCCGGATTAGAAGACGCTGCTCCGTTATTGATTAAAGTAAAGTCTGAATGTCAATAAAATGGTTAGCTCCATCTTTTGACACTTCTTCTACTCCCGTCCTTGCACGCTACACCGCTACAACAAAGATGACGGGGTGATGACGCTGCCGAAGGTGAGCCACATAAATAAGATCAACAAAACAGCGCATCCGGAAGCGACTGTCAGAAAGCGGCTTTATTGAAAATGATCTGTAAAACATAATCAATGCAACATTTTGACCAAAGAACCACCATTACATGTTATGTAGACCAGTGTTTTTCAACCTTTTTTGAGCCAAGGCACGTTTTTTGCGTTGAAAAAATCCGGAGGCACACCACCAGCAGAAATCATTAAAAATTAAACTCAGTTGACAGTAAAAAGTCGTTGCCGCAATTGTTGGATATGACTTTAAAGCATAAGCAAGCATGCATCACTATAGCTCTTGTCTCAAAGTACACTGCAAAAACTGAAATCTAAGTAAGATTAAATATCTCAAATAAGGGTGATATTTGCTCATTTTCTGTCTGATAAGATAATTCTTCTCATTAAGCAGATTTTATGTTAGTGTTTTACTTGTTTTAAGGGTTTTGGTCATAAATGATCTTAGTAAGATATTACAGCTTGTTGTTGAGATTTGATGACCTATATTGAGTAAAACATGCTTGAAACTAGAATATCAACTGTTGCAAAGCTGTGTCATCAACACTCACAAGTATAAAACTACTTTTTAAAGTACCAATTTCTTATTTCAAGCATGAAAAAAAAATCATGACTTTGACACAATTGTGTCTCATATTAAAACAGATGGCAGCCAAAAGGACTTTGCTGTTTCATTTCAATGAAACAATAGAAAATATGTACTCCTATAGTAGTACAGTTGTTATTAGTGATAATATACTTATTTTAAGGTATTATTGGGTTCATTGAGGTTAGCTAATTTTACTTCTTTTGGAAAGTGTTGACAAGCCAAATTTTCTTGTTCTATTGGCAGATAATTTTGCTTAGTTCAAATAAGATACCCCTAATTTTTGTATTTTTTTCTTCTTGTTTTTGAACACTGATTTTTGCAGTGTAGGTGTACTGTCACCACCTGTCACATCACGCCCTGACGTATTTGGACTTTTTTGCTGTTTTCCTGTGTGTAGTGTTTTAGTTCTTGTCTTGCGCTCCTATTTTTCTCTTTTTTTAGTATTTTGCTGTAGCAGTTTCATGTCTTCCTTTTGAGCGATATTTCCTGCATCTACTGTGTTTTTATACTTCTTTGTGGGGACATTGTCGATTGTCGTGTCATGTTCGGATGTACATTGTGGACGCCATCTTTGCTCCACAGTAAGTCTTTGCTGTCGTCCAGCATTCTGTTTTTGTTTACTTTGTAGCCAGTTCAGTTTTAGTTTCGTTCTGCATAGCCTTCCCTAAGCTTCAATGCCTTTTCTTAGGGGCACTCACCTTTTGTTTATTTTTTTGTTTAAGCTTTAGACACCTTTTTACCTGCACGCTGCCTCCCGCTGTTTCCGACATCTACAAAGCAATTAGCTACCGGCTGCCACCTACTGATATGGAAGAGTATTACATGGTTACTCTGCCAAGCTCTAGACAGCACCGACACTCAACAACAACACATCATTTGCAGACTATAATTACTGGTTTGCAAAACATATTTTTACCCCAAATAGGTGAAATTAGATAATCTCCCACGGCACACCAGACTGCAGTGCCGTGACACGGTGGTTGAAAAACACTGATGTAGACCACAAAGAAGTGTTTTACATTTAGAAAATAATAATAATAATAAGACTCCATTAATGCGCCTTATAATCCGGTGCGCCTAATATATGAAAAAAGATCTAAAATAGACCAGTGCGCCTTATAATCCGGTGCACCCATGGTTCGTAGATTATAAATAGAATAGAATAAATGGAAAAATATAATAAATTGTGATCCTGTGCAAATAGAATGCAAAAACAATTGCTGCAAACCAATCTCTGTTCAGCACAGTTGCTACACATGTGCACGTTAAAGGGGAACTGCCTATCATTCACAATTATGAGTGACAAGAACACATATGTTTTTCTTTTTTCATGCATTCTAAAAAAAACTAAACTGCCAACAATACTCCATTTACATGTTGTGACCTGCATATTTTACCAAGTATGTGTCAAGAACCCTTCATGACAGTTTTTGAAATTGTGTTGTTTTTCCTATACATGGTGTTGTTTTCTTGCTTCCACTTCTTGTGTTCTTTCATTTCCTGTCACTGCACCTCTGGCCTGAGCACTGTTTCCCCTCACGTGTCTCTGGCAATCAGGACACACCTGCTCCTGATTGCCAATTAGGCTTTTTTTAAATGCCAACCCTGTCCTTTAGACGATGCTGGATCCTTGCTCACTGTGGATTAGAGTTCATTGTTATTGGTACTTGACGGAGACATGTTGTTTCCTGAACTACACTTGTTTTTGTACACTCCCTAGCTGTACTAACCTTTTTAATTATACTTTTACCTGCATTCCGTCTGCCACTATCTGCATCGTATGGGTCACACTGCAAGCATTGCTTTTCAATCTTGACAGTATTAGTGACATTGCTATTATAAGCGCTAACACAGAGGGATTACTTTTAGCGGTGCCTTGATCACAGAGAGTTAACTCGCTTTTGCAGGGATTGACCAACTGAGCTTCTGCATCGCCTCTGAGTGGGTGAAAGGTTGCGCTAAATTATATATCATGCTTCTCGCTTGTATAGTGAAGGTTGTGGCCAAAAACCGAGAAGTTGGTCAACTTTGACATTCAATTTAGACCCGAAGATTGCGAGAAAGATGGTATTTTATAGCCATTTTTTTACCTTGGTGATTATGATTATTTTTTCATCTAAATGGGAAGACCGAAACATCTCATCAGTCCGCATTCTTGTGAAAGCCGACATTGTACAGTAAGCGATTGTTTTTATCGGTCCGTCATTAGTATCCCTTCTTCAGCACTTAGCGATAGCGCTACTTGCTGGGTCTGCTTATAACTAAGTTTCTAAAACTTTTAGCTCATCCTCTGTATGTCCAGGCTCAAAAATAAACGGTTCTGGATCATCATTTGTCTCAAAGTAGTTGTTGTTAGCCCCCATGAAGTCTGCCATGATAGGTAGTAATTGTTGTTAAAGGAAATAGTGAACTGTGAAATTAATGCAGACACCGTATGCTTCAAATGACCAAAATATGTATATAGTATATTACTATAGTATTATAGTACTACAGTAGTATAGTACTATTATGAATGTGCCTATTACTACATTACATACCGTATTTTACAGACTATAAGGCGCACTTAAAATCTTTTTGTTGCTCAAAACTCGACAGTGCGCCTTATAACCCGGTGCGCCTAATGTAAGGAATACGTTTGGTTGACCTTACCCACCTCGAAGCTATTTTATTCGGTACATAGTGTAATGAAAAGTGTGACCAGTAGATGGCAGCCAAACATAATATATAAGTGTAGGTTGCACTATGATGGCAATATGTCTCAAGTAAACAACACCGACATTTTAAATGTTCCATTGAAAATGTAGAACATTACACACGGCGCTCAAAAATCTATCAAAATGTTTTAGTACGACTTTGGTAAGCTATGAAGCCGCATCACTTGAAGGATTGTCGGCGCATTAAACATACGAGTGTTATTATGGTGTGTGTATAAGGTAAGACATATTATCTGGCTTTTTGGTTCGCAATATTATGCAAAAGCAACTTTTCTTACCTTCTGGTACCTCTGATCTGTATTTGGGATCTGCATAAATCCTGAAAAATTGTGCGCGCCATAGTCGATAAGCTTCTTCTTTTTTCTCTATCTTCTTGTTATGTGACATCCATCCTCCGCTGTTGCCATTTCTAATATAAAGTAGTGTAAAGTTCTTACTTATATCTGTCCGTAAACTCACCATGAAAACGCTAAAACATACCGGTGTAGTGAGTTTACGTTATTCACCCAAGGAACTTTAGTTATTACAGTTCCGGTCGGACGTTTTTTCACGGGACACATTTCCTGTGGTGTTGTTTCCGGATGAGGAGATGCTGCTCCGTTATTGATTTGAGTAAAGTCTGAATGTCATTAGAACAGTTAGCTCCATCTTTTGACACTTCTTCCACTCCCGTCCTTGCAACAAAGATGACGGGGAGAAGACGCTGTCGAAGGTGAGCCACGTAAATAAGACCTCCCACAAAACAGCGCATCCGCAAGTCAGAAAGCGGCTTGAAGATGATCTGTAAAACAATAATCTATGCAACATTTTGACCAAAGAACCACCATTACATGTTATGTAGACCACAAGGAAGTGTTTTACATTTCGAAAAAAATAATAATATGACTCCTTTAATGCGCCTTATAATCCGGTGCGCCTAATATATGAAAAAAAGAACACAAATAGATCATTCATCGGCAGTGCGCCTTATAATCCAGTGTGCCCTATGGTCCGGAAAATACGGTATATACTTACAGCAGTTAATAAAACGTTGATGGAGGTTTGGAGGATGGATGTTTTTTAGAGCTCTTTATAGGCAGAATAGATCAAATCCCGGTTACCTCCATTATTTATTTACGAATTAAAACGCTTAAAAAAGAAAAACTTATGTGTTCTTGTCCCACATAAGGATTGGGAAAAGGATCGTCCGATAATGGCTTTTTGCCGATATTCCGATATTGTCCAACTCTTTAATTACTGATACCGATATCAACTGATACCGATATATACAGTCGTGGAAATAACACATTATTATGCCTAATTTGGACAACCAGGTATGGTGAAGATAATGTTCTTTTTTTTTAAATTAATCAAATAAAATAAGATAAATAAATTAAAAACATTTTATTGAATAAAAAAATGAAGTAAAACAATATAAAAACAGTTACACAGAAACTAGTAATTAAAGAAAATTAGTAAAATTAACTGTTAAAGGTTAGTACTATTAGTGGACCAGCAGCACGCACAATCATGTGTGCTTACGGACTGTATCCCTTGCACACTGTATTGATATATATTGATATATAATGTAGGAACCAGAATATTAATAACAGAAAGAAACAACCCTTTTGTGTGAATGAGTGTAAATGGGGGAGGGAGAGTTTTTGAGTTGGTGCACTAATTGTAAGTGTATCTTGTGTTTTTTATGTTGATTTAATAAAAAAACGAAACAAAAAAAAACAATACCGATATTTTCCGATATTACATTTTAAAGCATTTATCGGCCGATAATATCGGCGGGCCAATATTATCGGACATCTCTAATTGGGAATGTTTCCCCCCAAAAAAGTGCAGTTCCCTTTCAAGTGTTTTTTGCTTATGGTGATGACAGCTTTTACATTCATTGGGTTGGTTGTTGATAATTTGATTTGCGATTTTGTTTTGGAATACAAACGATTCGGTGGACATGAACATATCTCACGTGAAGCTTTACATAGGAGACCGACGCGACGTGTGCTAAACGAAGTGGCGTCATGGGCTTTGGATGCAATTACGTCCTGTCAGGCTGGTGTTAAAGGTGTACATGCAACACACCTGCACAAACACACCTGACTGCTGTGGAAAATGATGCATCGCACAACCTTTTGTGAGTGTGTGCGTGTTGGGGGGGAGCCGGGTTGGGGTGGGCACATGTTGAAATATGGCTCCCATATTTCACTGCACACACAGCATTTGTAAATGCCAAGCCTCCCTCCCCCTTCCCTCTTCTGTGGCAATTGGACCATCCCACCGAGGCAGGGGGCTTTTAAGAAATTGAAGGCATAATCCACAAGGAATCGGGCTGGCGCCCCCACCCCCTCAGCCCCCAAACCAAATATCAGAAAGATACTGTAAACAAAGACAGATGCTCCAGTAAAACACAAAAACAGGCTCTTTTTTTTTCTCCTCCCTATTGCAAACCATAAAATCACAAAGGATGATAGGGAGTCCAAGATGAGAGCACTCTCCCCCCACCTCCGTCTCACCTCTTTCTGCGCTCTCCACACTCATTCAATCTCCTGAAGCGTCGCAGTAAATAGCTAAATTTATAACTGCCACTTCAGCTGACAATCACACGCTATCACTACACTGTCTGTCTCACGGAGGAGGGGCAATGGCAGCCTGTTAAGGGGACCGTGCCCACTTAAAGAACACTATTTATAATTATTGTATGCATTTTTTTTTTTGCCCTTTTTGTCCACACTGATTACTGCATTTTTAGCTCACAGAGCGGCTGATGCATCATAAGCAAAGGATACAGTGTGGTTGTCTACGACCTGCATTGTGACATTGTTTTTGGAAAATACAAATATTTTCAATATAGCTTTTGTATCAGTGGAAACTGATGAAACATACATATTTTCTGGACCATAGGGCGCACCGGATTATAAGGTGCACTGCCGATGAGCATGTCTATTCAGGTCTGTTTTCATACAAAAGGCGCATTAAAGGGGTCAAATTATGATTTTTTTCTAAATGTAAAACACTTCCTTGTGGTCTACATAACATGTAGTGGTGGTTCTTTGGTCAAAATGTTGCATAGATTATGTTTTACAGATCATCTTCAAGCTGCTTTCTGACAGTCGCTTCCGGATGCGCCGTTTTGTGGGCGGTCTTATTTACGTGGCTCACCTTCGGCAGCGTCTTCTCCCCGTCATCTTTGTTGTAGCGGTGTAGCGTGCAAGGACGGGTGTGGAAGAAGAGTCAAAAGATGGAGCCAATTGTTTTAATGACATTCAGACTTTACTTCAATCAACAACGGAGCAGCATCTCCTCATCCGTGGCTCACTAGTGCAACAACGCCGGAAATGTGCCCCGTGAAAAACCGTCCGACCGGAACTCTCTAATATCTAGTTCCTTGGGTGAATAATGAAAACCCACTACGCCGGTAGTTTTTAGCGCTTCCATGGCGAGTTTACTGACAGATATAAGTGAGAACTTTACGCTACTTTATATTAGAAATGGCAACAGCAGAGGGTGAATATCCCATAACAAGAAGATAGTGGAAAAAAAAAAAAAAGCTTAACAACTACGGCATCGTCACGGACTACAAAGACGGACTTGCACAAATTTTCAGGACTTATGCAGATCTCAAATACACATAAGCAGGTACCAGAAGGTAACAAAAGCTGGTTTTGCATAATATGAAACAAAACGCCAGATAACTTGCGGTCCTTATACACACACCATAGTAATACTTGTATCTCTGACTACGGTAGCTGTAATGGGCCGAAAATCCATCAAACGGTGCGGCTTCAAAGTCGTACTAAAACATTTTGACATATTTTTGAGCGCCATGTGTAATGTTCTTTATTTTCAATGTAACATTTAAAGTTTTGGTGTTGTTTACTGGCGTCATAGTGCAGTCTACGCATATCTCTAATATGTGACTACCATCAAATCAAATCAAATCAAATCAAATCAACTTTATTTATAGAGCACATTTAAAATTTACCACAGGGGTAGCCAAAGTGCTGTACAATGAGCAGGTTAAAAGATAAAACGAGTACCGAGCAAACACAACACAACACAAACAGAACACGATAAAAAATAAATAATTAAAATAGAATTAATAAAAACATAAAAACATAAAAACAGGATCACAGCAGGTGTATTATGGGGCGCCATTGCAGGATGGATATCACTCAGTGTTAAAAGCCATGGAATAAAAGTATGTTTTTAAGAGAGATTTAAAAACAGGAAGAGAGGAGGCTTGTCTAACACTCAGGGGTAGGTCGTTCCAGAGCTTGGGAGCAGCAACGGCGAAAGCTCTGTCACCTCTAAGCTTCAGCCTTGTGTCAGGGACCGTCAACAGCAGCTGATCGGCTGATCTTAAGGATCGGGTGGGGCAGTAAGGCTGAAGGAGGTCGGAGAGATAGGTTGGCGCGAGGTTGTTTAGACATTTAAAAACAAATAAAAGGAGTTTAAAATGTATTCGGTAACGCACAGGGAGCCAGTGAAGGGACGCTAAAATAGGGGTGATGTGCTCACGTCTGCGGGTCTGTGTTAGCAGACGAGCAGCAGAGTTCTGCACGAGCTGCAGGCGGGCGAGGGAGGCCTGGCTAATGCCAACATACAGGGCATTACAATAATCAAGACGAGTCGAGATAAAAGCGTGGATTAATTTCTCAAGATCATGTCTTGATAGAAGCGGTTTCACTTTCGCTATTTGGCGTAATTGATAAAAGCTTTTTTGAATGACGCTGCTGATTTGTTTTTCGAATTTAAAATCTGAGTCAAACTTTACCCCCAGGTTTGTGACAGAGTCGCTGAGATACGGGGTCAGAGTGCCGAGGTCAACGTTGGGGGAGGGAGAGCGACTTGGACCGAACAACATAACTTCTGTTTTATCTTCATTTAGGCTCAGGAAGTTAGCTGAAAGCCAGACTTTGATGTCGTGCAGGCAGTCAATAAGACGTTGAACCGTGTTATTTTGTGCCATGGGAAAATAAATCTGGCAATCATCGGCATAAAAATGAAATGCAATACTGTACTTCCTAAAAATAGAACCAAGGGGGAGAAGGTAAAGCGCAAATAAAATTGGGGCAAGGATTGAGCCCTGGGGGATCCCATGTGGTAAAGGAGCTGTGGACGACATAAAACTGTCTACTTTTACACAAAAACTCCTGTCGGTTAGGTACGACCGGAACCAGTTGAGGGCGGCGCCCTTAATGCCCACACAGTTCTCAAGACGAGTGATTAAGGTGGCGTGGTCGACAGTGTCGAACGCAGCAGACAGATCTAAAAGCACCAGGACAACATATTTACCAGAATCAGTGGACAGGAGGATATCGTTAAAAACTTTTAGAAGCGCTGACTCTGTGCTGTGGAGGGCTTTAAAACCGGACTGGAACAGCTCAGTGATACTATTATCCTCTAAGAAGGGCAACAACTGACTGTAGACAACCTTCTCTAATATTTTGGAAATGTATGGAAGATTAGAGATAGGTCTGAAGTTAGAGAGGAGAGAGGGGTCGAGGCTGGGTTTTTTAAGTAGAGGTCGTACCACTGCATGTTTAAACTCTACTGGAACTATTCCAGAAGAGAGGCTACTATTGATAATGTTAAGGACACTTGATCCAATAGTAGCAAGTACCTCCTTAAACAGGCGAGGTGGGAGGGCATCTGCAGGAGAACCAGAGGGCTTCATATGACTAACTGTGTCACTTAAAAAAGAAAAGGACACCGGCTCAAACTGATGGAAAACAGAAGAGAAATGCAGGGGAACAGAAGGGTCATATGAAGGCTCTAGTTGACACAATTTTGTCAGTGAAAAAATGGAGACAATTTTCACAGAATTCAAAAGAAGCATCAAAACCAGCAGATTTGGGAGCATCAATGACAGTGTTAATAGTTTTAAACAGAACTCTGGGGTTGTTACAGTTAGAAGATATAATCTGAGATAGATATATATTCATTTCTGCTTTTACAGTCATCTGAAAGGAAAACAGGCTTTCTTTAAAAATGGCAAAGGACACATGCAGCCTGTCTTTTTTCCATTTTCTCTCTGCTCTTCTACATACGCGCCTGGCAGCCCGAGTGACGTCATTCAACCAGGGCTGAGGCGCAGCTTTAGCGCGGCGGCATTTGAAAGGCGCGATCGTGTCCAGTGTTTGTAAACAGATAGAGTTGAACCCAGAAACCAACTCTTCAGTATTCAGACACACAGATGCTGCAGAATTATCATCACAAAGAGTCGAAAAAATAGAGGAGAACCGAGCAGGAGACGAAGAATTAAACATGCGAGAGCGTTGGGGCGGTGCGCACAATTTAACTGGACACTGCGTGGCAATATCAAACAGGATCGGCATGTGATCAGAGAACACAGCGTCGCAAATGTCCAAATTAAAAACACACAAACCATACGAGAGCACTAAATCGAGTGTATGCCCGCGTTCATGTGTAGAACCACACACAGACTGTACAAAGTTAAATGAGTCGATTATATTCAGGAAGCTCCTGGAAAGCGGCTCATCTGGACAGCAGGTGTGAATATTAAAATCACCCACAATAAGGACACGATCATATTTGGGCAGGATTTCAGCCAGAAATTCAGAAAAGTCAGTTATAAAGTCTTTGTGGTACTTGGGTGGTCGATAGATGACGGCACACAGGACGACATCAGAAAGACCCAGTTCAAACATGCACAGTTCGAAGCTTGAAAAGGAGGATTGTAGGCGGATCTGACGGCATTTAAAGTCATTTTTAAAAACGACTGCTAATCCTCCTCCTTTTCGACCGGACGGCCGTGGGGAATTAAAGTAGGAACACTCTGGAGGCAGAAGTTCATTAAGAGGGGCGGACTCACCGGCTCTCAGCCATGTCTCCATCACACAGAGGAAGTCCAGTCCGCGGGAAGTGAAGAAATCCTTCAGGATAAAAGTTTTGTTTGTCAAAGATCTTGCGTTCACAAGACCGAACCTGGCGGGGGCCAGCACGTCCAAGGCCGCAATTAATCCGGGTGGGGCCCGACACACAACCCGCAGGTGGCGGTGATCCACCCCGCGCCTCCGGGGGCGGGGACAGCAGGAGCGACGACGGCAAGCTTCTTCCTCCAAACCAACGATAGGAACCAGCCAGGAGCCGATAGGATCGAGCGAGCGTGGGTGCAGGAGGAGACCGGATACCGCACCATTCCTCCTTCGGGGAGCCACGGGAAGCCGGGCCAGGAGTGCCCTAACTTTCACCAGCTGGCCGCCACGTTTACCGCGGCGCCGGAGACGCTACCGCCGGGGGAGAGGAGCCAGGGGGCGGGAAAGGAAGGCAGGAATCCGGCCAGGTGAAAAAGCTGACTGGGACGTCGAAAAACCAACGTCAAAGTTGATCATATCAGTGGGAGAGGGGCAAAGATCCAACAGTGTTTGGCGGTCATACACAAGCAGTGAGCTGACAGAGACGAAAATAGACGCAAAAAACACAAAAACGAACAGAGCTGACAGCGAGAGACGGCAGGCCAAAGCACATACTGGCGCCATCTTGCATCGGGGCAGGATGTGAGTGGGGCGTCCATCTACTAGTCACACTTATCATTACACCATGTACCAAATAAAACTGCTTCGAGGTCGGTAAGCACAGCCAGAAGTATTCCGCACATTAGGCGCACCGGGTTATAAGGCGCACTATCGATTTTTGAGAAAATGAAAGGATTTAACTGCGCCTTATAGTCCGAAAAATACGGTAAATATGCAATTTAAAGCCAATATTTATTTAGCTGAACTTAGGAGGCCTGGGTGTTAGTTTGAAGCAGGTGATGATTGGTTTAACTCATTATATATAGCAAGTATTTTTTACTTTTAAGGTGATTGGAAGTAGATGAGAAAGTGGAAAGGAAAACATAGCTCTCTTATTTATTAAGTAACTTTATTACTAAAATGACTACTCGGACTACAAACTCCGCTGCTCTTGTTCAAGCAGCCTCAGCCAAGCTTGATCACCCATGGGCCAGACCCGACATCTTCTCACGCTTCCTAGCTGGCTGTAACTGCGGGGCACAGTTTAGCAACCGTCCTCCATGTTCACTACCTACCCTTTTAGACTTTCTGCCCACCTGGAATCCGTTTTTTGGGGGAGGGTACTGTCATGATCGGTTTGGTATTTTGTTGTTACGTTTCTTTTGTGGCTAGTTCCTGTACAGCACTCTTATTTTTCATTCCACGTCTTGTCTGCCTTGAGTGCTGATCTCCACACCTGAGCTGTCTCATGCCAAGCACCATTAGACGGACGACATTGGTCCATTGCTCATGTGCTCCTGCACTACCTACGTTGTTTTGTGTGCCTTGCCATTATGTCATGTTTTGATTCACTCCGTAGACCAGGGGTGTCAAACTCAAATACAGAGTGGGCCAAAAATGAAACCTGAACAAAGCCGCGGGCCAAGGTTGAACAAATTAACCTTTTAATAGGGACCCAAACAAGTTTTGCATTGAATATTGAACAAGCAAGGCTTATATAACTTTATAGTGACATGCAAAATCGAGTTTCAAATAATAATAATAATAATAATTAAAAAATATCAATGGCATATCAAATACAATTTAAATAAAAATTGAATGCTTCTTTTCTATTTGCAGCCTTCTGAGGTAAATATCAACATTAACTTTTTCTACAGACTAATAATATTGAAAATAAAATACCAATGAATAAACCAACCATTCAGGACTTTAAGCTGCTCAGTTTGCAACACACTGATCTAATTTGATGTGCCCAAGCCAGATACCTGCCATCTTTTCTTGGATGCTAGTTCATTAATGTCGGGGCTCAGGCTTTGAGCTGAGGCAACCTTCATTATCGAACAAAGGTGTTCATCAGTCATTATATCTCGTAGTCCACCCAGACCACAGTCTTGGGGGCGTGCCTTAAAGGCACTGCCTTTAACGTTCTCTACGAGCTGTCGTCACGTCCGCTTTTCATCCATTCTAACAACATTCCGGCCCAGTCACAAGATGTATGCGGCTTCTGTACGCACACACACGTGAATCCAATGCATACTTGATCAACAGCGATACAGGTTACACTGAGGGTGGCCGTATTAACAACTTTAACACTGTTAGAAATATACGCCACACTGTGAATCTACACCAAACAAGAATGACAAACACATTTCGGGAGAACATCCGCACCCCCCCACACACACCTTGTAGCGTCCCGGAAGAGTTAGTGCTGCAAAGGGTCCTGGGTATTTGTTCTGTTGTGTTTATGTTGTGTTATGGTGCGGATGTTCTCCCGAAATGTGTTTGTCATTCTTGTTTGGCCACCCTCAGTGTAACCTGTATCGCTGTTGATCAAGTATGCATGGCATTCACTTGTGTGTGCGTGCAGAAGCCGCACATATTATGTGACTGGGCCAGCACTCGTTGGACTGGATGAAAAGCGGACGTGACGATGGCAAATTTGGCCCGCGGGCCAGAGTTTGACACCATGCCCTAGACCATTGCGGTGGTCACGCTGGTGCTTCTTTTTTTTTGTCCCTAATAAAAGGACCTTCTCACCTTTTCTGCATCTTGGGGGTCACCCAAACCGCTGCCAAGAGTCACCGTGACAAAAATTCCGCAATTGTGCAACTCTCATACAGTCGTGGTCAAAGGTTTACATACACTTGTAAAGAACATATTGTCATGGCTGTCTTGAGTTTCCAATCATTTCTACAACTCTTATTTTTTTGTGATAGTGATTGGAGCACATACTTGTTTGTCACAAAAACATTCATGAAGTGTGGTTCTGTTATGAATTTATTATGGGTCTACTGAAAACGTGACCAAATCTGCTGGGTCAAAAGTATACATACAGCAATGTTAATATTTGGTTACATGTCCCTTGGCCTGCGATGAGGTGGCGACTTGTCCAGGGTGTACCCCGCCTTCTGCCCGATTGTAGCTGAGATAGGCTCCAGCGCCCCCCCCCCCCCCGCGACCCCGAAGGGAAATAAGCGGTAGAAAATGGATGGATGGATGGATGTCCCTTGGCAAGTTTCACTGCAATAAGGCGCTTTTGGTAGCCATCCACAAGCTTCTGGTTGAATTTTTGACCACCCCTCTTGACAAAATTGGTGCAGTTCAGCTAAATTTGTTGGTTTTCTGACATGGACTTGTTTCTTCAGCATTGTCCACACGTTTAAGTCAGGACTTTGGGAAGGCCATTCTAAAACCTTAATTCTAGCCTGATTTAGCCATTCCTTTACCACTTTTGACGTGTGTTTGGGGTCATTGTCCTGTTGGAACACCCAACTGCGCCCAAGACCCAATCTCCGGGCTGAATATTTTAGGTTGTCCTGAAGAATTTGGAGGTAATCCTCCTTTTTCATTGTCTCATTTACTCTCTGTAAAGCACCAGTTCCATTGGCAGCAAAACAAGCCCAGAGCATAATACTACCACCACCATGCTTGACGGTAAGCATGGTGTTCCAGGGATTAAAGGCCTCACCTTTTCTCCTCCAAACGGCTCAATTTTTGTTTAATCTGACCACAGAACTTTCCTCCAGAAGATCTTATCTTTGTCCATGTGATGTCAGAAAATTCAACCAGAAGCTTGCCAGAAGCTTGTGGATGGCTACCAAAAGTGCCTTATTGCAGTGAAACTTGCCAAGGGACATGTAACCAAATATTAACATTGCTGTATGTATACTTTTGACCCAGCAGATTTGGTCACATTGTCAGTAGACCCATAATAAATTCATAAAATAACCAAACTTCATGAATGTTTTTTGTGACCAACAAGTATGTGCTCCAATCACTCTATCACAAAAAAATAAGAGGTGTAGAAATTATTGGCAACTCAAGACAGCCATGACATTATGTTCTTTACAAGTGTATGTAAACTTTTGACCTAAGAGATGATGAGTATTTTGCCCCAAAATGACTATCTTCACATTCCTGACTGGCTAAATAGGTCATAAGGCAAGGGATCATGGCACTAGCTGTTGTTTTTTGCCATTTTTCCCTATTTTGCTTGTGAAAAATGGTCCCTTTTTCTGTGTGCGCAATCAATGTCAGCTTGTTAAAGGCGGACCCTCCCCATCACATCCTTCCCCTTCTGTATTCCCGGTCTTTCCTCGGCGCCACCCTTGCACGTCCATCTCCCCGTGCGGGCTGGCCCATGTCAAGGCCTCTGTCTCTCGCCCTCGTTTGACATGCCGCTCATAATGGTCAGACGGGGGAATACCACACTCCCGGCCCGTCACCGCCGATCTCCTCGCTGCTCCGTCACTCCCTCTCTGTGCCCGCCGCTCTCTCTCCTCTTGTCACAAAGCCACGCAAAAAATGGAGAAAATCAATTGAAACGCTCTCTGAAGGCTGTCGGCATAGATGCGGCGAGCTGATTCCACAAGTGTATACATTTAGATGCAGCGAAGAGGAGGACGGCGGGGGGGGGCGGGGATTAGTGACAGACTCAAGCTGGGGACGGTGCTCGTCACTTTCCCCCCGCCAACCAGGGCACATGACAGCCAAGGTGGCGGAGCGGCGAGTGGCAGCCTCCCAGGAACCCGAGCGCTGGAGCGACAGATGACTCCGTGGTGCTCGGGCCATCATGGTGGTGGTGAGGCGGGGAGAGATGTCTTGTGACAGAATCAAACCCCAGCAGTCACAGGAACTGGAGACCATGTCCGTTAGCATTCTGGAACAAGGACTCGGAAAGGGAATGTTTTTTTGTTGATCAAATTATGGGTGACTTATTGGCGAAAAACTGTCAAAAGCTGACGTGACCTTTCAACCCGGTTAAATCATTCCTTTTTACAAACCCCGTTTCCATATGAGTTGGGAAATTGTGTTAGATGTAAATATAAACGGAATACAATGATTTGCAAATCCTTTTCAACCCATATTCAATTGAATGCACTACAAAGACAAGATATTTGATGTTCAAACTCGTAAACTTTATTTTTTTTTGCAAATAATAATTAACTTAGAATTTCATGGCTGCAACACGTGCCAAAGTAGTTGGGAAAGGGCATGTTCACCACTGTGTTACATGGCCTTTCCTTTTAACAACACTCAGTAAACGTTTGGGAACTGAGGAGACACATTTTTTAAGCTTCTCAGGTGGAATTCTTTCCCATTCTTGCTTGATGTACAGCTTAAGTTGTTTAACAGTCCGGGGGTCTCCGTTGTGGTATTTTAGGCTTCATAATGCGCCACACATTTTCAATGGGAGACAGGTCTGGACTACAGGCAGGCCAGTCTAGTACCCACTCTCTTTTACTATAAAGCCACATTGATGTAACCCGTGGCTTGGCATTGTCTTGCTGAAATAAGCAGGGGCGTCCATGGTTCCAAATAAGTGTTTGATGAGCATTTCTCAACTTTATCAGTAATTATTGCCACCTTTTCCAACTTCTTTGTCAGGTGTTGCTGGCATCAAATTCTAAAGTTAATGATTATTTGCAAAAAAAAAAAAAAAAGTTTATCAGTTTGAACATCAAATATGTTGTCTTTGTAGCATATTCAACTGAATATGGGTTGTAAATGACTTGCAAATCATTGTATTCTATTTATATTTACATTTAACACAATTTCCCAACTCATATGGAAACGGGGTTTGTATATACCCCGTTTAAGTCGACGCCTCTTGGTATGGCTGACTGGTGTCGACAAAAGCGGTTGTCGACATGAACAAAATCAAACCTGAAAGTAGCCATTGCCTGCACAAAAATGTAATTTAAAACATTTGTACGCACATACAACACTTAACACCTTCAGTATATCAGTATGTGGAATTAAATTATGGAATGGATTAAGCAAAGAAATCAAACAATTTACTACCGTATTTTTCGAAGTATAAGTCGCACCAGAGTATAAGGCGCACCTGCCAAAAATGCATAATAAAGAAGGAAAAAAACATATAAGTCGCACTGGAGTATAAGTCGCATTTTTTGGGGGAATTTATTTGATAAAACCCAACACCAAGAATAGACATTTGAAAGGCAATTTAAAATAAATAAAGAATAGTGAACAACAGGCTGAATAAGTGTACGTTATATGAGGCATAAATAACCAACTGAGAATGTGCCTGGTATGTTAACGTAACATATTATGGTAAGAGTCATTCAAATAACTATACCATATAGAACATGCTATACGTTTACCAAACAATCTGTCACTCCTAATCGCTAAATCCCATGAAATCTTACACGTCTAGTCTCTTACGTGAATGAGCTAAATAATATTATTTGATATTTTACGGTAATGTGTTAATAATTTCGCACATAAGTCGCTCCTGAGTATAAGTCGCACACCCGGCCAAACTATGAAAAAAACTGTGACTTATAGTCCGAAAAATACGGTAATATGATCCACTTCTAGAAACTATTCAAACTTAAAGTGTTTACAAAATACAAAGAAGAAGAACCATGATAAACATTCTGAATGTATCTCATCCATCCATTAATTTTCTAGATAGTGTTATTTATCTCACCATATGAAATATAACTTACTTCACTAATGATTATATATTTATTGTTATTACTTATGGAGTATATTGTGAATAAATTGAGAACAGGAAGTGAACAAAAGTTTTAGCAACTGCTGTGTAAAGGAAAAGGGGTAGGATTAAATAAACTCTGCTTCTTCCTACTCCTTTTCAAACATGTTGAATAGAGAAACTGTAAATTGTGATGTATCATGTTGTATGCATGCATGTTCCAAATAAAAACAAACTCAACTCAACATTTACTTTTGAGTTTGGTTTAGAGACAAAAGAATGGATGATAATACAGGATTATTATCTTTTGTTGACATTTTCCTCCATTGTTGCTCACCGTGGTACTTTGTTTTTTGTATAATCTTTTAAGGTATGGATCACAAAACATTAAGACAAGTAATACAAATAAACACTAACCAATGGATAACAGGTGAAATAGATTAAAGAACATTTAACATCATTTTTAGATTTATTGAAGACTTTTTAGGAAGGGAGGAGAGAGCTACCTGG
The DNA here is from genome assembly GCF_033978685.3 of Nerophis lumbriciformis. Lineage (NCBI taxonomy): Eukaryota > Metazoa > Chordata > Actinopteri > Syngnathiformes > Syngnathidae > Nerophis > Nerophis lumbriciformis. The sequence continues at coordinate 29,408,342 of NC_084552.2, read as the reverse complement.
ATACCACCTTTTGTACTTTGCTAAGGGTTCGTTTTTGAATTGGACAGTGTTTCTCACGTCCTTTATCAAAGTTTTGGCACAACCTTCTTTGAGTCCCAGTGAGCTTATTTAGCAGCCCTATTAAAAAAAAGAAAAAAAAAGTATGGGTGTCAAATAAAACATTTTATTCCGTGTTACATTTTTTAATGGTGTTAATCTAATTCAGGGGTCCCTAAACTACGACCGGCGGGCCGGATGCAGCCCGCCGGCGTCCAAAATTCGAACCGTGGCAAAGTTTAAAAAATATATATATATATATTTTTGTAATGATTATTTTTCCGGGTCTCCAAGCCGCTCAGGCAATACATATTGTCTAAAAATGCATTTTCCCATCGATAACATGACATCATCGCACTGCTGTGTTGAGCAAGCGTGCGGCAAGTGCACACTCTGTCAGTCAATTAGTGCGCGAGCAATACTATAAGTATATGTATGTGTGTGTGTGTGTGTGTGTGTGTGTGTGTGTGTGTGTGTGTGTGTGTGTACGTGTGTGTGTGTGTGTGTGTGTGTGTGTGTGTGTGTATGTATGTATGTATGTATATATGTATGTATGTATGTATGTGTGTGTGTGTGTGTGTGTGTGTGTGTGTGTGTATATATATATATATATATATATATGTATATATATATATATATATATACACACACACCTGCTTGACACTCAGCATCAAGGGTTGGAATTTGGGGTTAAATCACCAAAAATGATTCCTGGGCGCAGCCACCGCTGCTGCTCACTGCTACCCTCACCTCCCAGGGGGTGATCAAGGGTGATGGGTCAAATGCGGAGAATAGTTTCGCCACACCTCGTGTGTGTGTGACAGTCATCGGTACTTTAACTGTAACTTAACTTTAAACGGCGATTAGTAACATATGGTAGCCGTTGGTGGTGTTTTTAGATCTTCTTGGGTGTATAAATGTGTAATTTTGAGCCGGTGAGATGCAGAAACGTTAAAGCAGGGGTGTCCAAAGTGCGGCACGCGGGTTATTTGCGGCTCGCAGCTCATTTTTTTACAGCCCGCGGCACATTTTATGTATACTATTACAAAATAAAAACATAAAAAGTGAAATAAAGTAACAAGCAGGTGTAATGAAATGAGAAAATGTTGCAATATAAGCACAAGAAGATGGTGCAGTAACTACCATACAGAGACAGCAGTGTTGGAGTAAACATAACACAAAGCTGCCCTGCAGGCAGTTTTTCTTTTTTTACTTTAAAACTGTCATTGCTCCAAAAAATATGGTATGATTTGCTGACCTATTTCTTTAGCAAAAAGGGCAAAAAACATAATAAAACATAAAAAATAAAAAAAACGTATTATCGACAAATAGATCTGAAGTCTATATAGAGATTTAAGTGTTGGGTGGGAGCCATTTGGACCCCCAAGGATATTAGTGGGATTATTTATTTATTTTACTTTAGTTGCTCAAAAAACAATAAATAACCAAAAGCAATGTAGTTATGCATTATTAACCCATTTAAGTCTCCAAAAACATCCAATGTTCCACTTTGAAATGTTTTTGGGGTTAACTAATGCATATTTTTTGCCATAAAAAATTGGTTTTCTCTAACAAAAAAGGACATAAAACGTAAGGAAAATGTAATCTTTATGTGAACGGATAGATCCGAACTTGATCTATAGTTATTTCAATCAATCAATCAATCAATCTTTATTTATATAGCCCTAAATCACAAGTGTCTCAAAGGGCTGCACAAGCCACAACGACATCCTCGGTACAAAGCCCACATATATGTGAATGACTATGAGAAACCTTGGAGAGGACCGCATATGTGGGTAACCCCCCCCCCTCTAGGGGAGACCGAAAGCAATGGATGTCGAGTGGGTCTGACATTATATTGTGAGAGTCCAGTCCATAGTGGATCCAACATAATAGTAAGAGTCCAGTCCATAGTGGGGCCAGCAGGACACCATCCCGAGCGGAGACGGGTCAGCAGCGCAGAGATGTTCCCAGCCGATGCACAGGCGAGCGGTCCACCCCGGGTCCCGACTCTGGACAGCCAGCACTTCATCCATGGCCACCGGACCTGTGCCCCCCCCCCCCCCCCCCCAAACCCCCCCCCCCCCTCAAGGAAAAGGGGAGCAGAGGAGAAAAGAAAAGAAACGGCAGATCAATTGGTCTAACAGGGGGGCTATTTAAAGGCTAGAGTATACAAATGAGTTTTAAGATGGGACTTAAATGCTTCTACTGAGGTAGCATCTCTAATTGTTACCGGGAGGGCATTCCATAGTACTGAAGCCCGAATAGAAAACGCTCTATAGCCCGCAGACTTGTTTTGGGCACTGGGAATCACTAATAAGCCGGAGTTCTTTGAACGCAGATTTCTTGCCGGGACATATGGTACAATGCAATCGACAAGATAGGACGGAGCTAGACCGTGTAGTATTTTATACGTAAGTAGTAAAACCTTAAAGTCACATCTTAAGTGCACAGGAAGCCAGTGCAGGTGAGCCAGTATAGGCGTAATATGATCAAACTTTCTTGTTCTTGTCAAAAGTCTAGCAGCCGCATTTTGTACCAACTGTAATTTTTTAATGCTAGACATAGGGAGACCCGAAAATAATACGTTACAGTAGTCGAGACGAGACGTAACGAACGCATGAATAATGATCTCAGCGTCGCTAGTGGATAAAATAGAACAAATTTTAGCGATATTACGGAGATGAAAGAAGGCCGTTTTAGTAACACTCTTAATGTGTGATTCAAACGAGAGAGTTGGGTCGAAGATAATACCCAGATTCTTTACTGATTCGCCTTGTGTAATTGTTTGGTTGTCAAATGTTAAGGTGGTATTATTAAATAAATGTCGGTGTTTAGCAGGACCGATAATCAGCATTTCCGTTTTCTTGGCGTTGAGTTGCAAGAAGTTAGCGGACATCCATTGTTTAATTTCATTAAGACACGCCTCCAGCTGACTACAATCCGGCGTGTTGGTCAGCTTTAGGGGCATGTAGAGTTGGGTGTCATCAGCATAACAATGAAAGCTAACACCGTATTTGCGTATGATGTCGCCTAGCGGCAGCATGTAAATACTAAAGAGTGCAGGGCCAAGAACCGAACCCTGAGGAACTCCGCACGTTACCTTAACATAGTCCGAGGTCACATTATTATGGGAGACGCATTGCATCCTGTCAGTAAGATAAGAGTTAAACCACGACAAAGCTAAGTCTGACATACCAATACGTGTTTTGATACGCTCTAATAAAATATTATGATCGACGGTATCGAAAGCAGCGCTAAGATCAAGAAGCAGCAACATAGATGACGCATCAGAATCCATCGTTAGCAGTAGATCATTAGTCATTTTTGCGAGGGCTGTCTCCGTAGAGTGATTTGCCCTGAAACCGGATTGAAAAGGTTCACAGAGATTGTTAGACACTAAGTGTTCATTTAGCTGCTGTGCGACAATTTTTTTCGAGGATTTTTGAAATAAAGGGAAGGTGGGACACCGGTCGGTAATTTACCATGAGGTCAGGATCAAGGTTAGGTCTTTTGAGCAGAGGATGAATAACCGCTTTCTTGAATGCTAGGGGAACAGTGCCAGAGGAAAGTGATAAGTTTATAATATTTAGCACTGATGGACCTAATAATACAAAAAGCTCCTTGATAAGTTTCCCAGGAAGTGGGTCAAGTAAACATGTTGTTTGTTTTATCCCACTTACACGCTGTAATAGTTCCTCTAATGTTATTTCATCAAAAAGAGAGAGACTATTTTGTATTGCAGTATCCGTCGTAGATACAGTTGTATCTGTGTTCATAGAACCCAGTTGTAGCTGGGATGCGTTGTCTTTAATCTCCTTTCTAATGAGTTAAATTTTCTTATTAAAGAAATTCATAAAGTCATCTGCCGAGTGGGTGGAGCTATTGGGAGGAGTCCCTTGTTGGGTTAGCGATGCTACTGTACTAAACAAAAATTTAGGGTCGTTTTTGTTGAGGCGGATGAGATTTGAGTAATATTTAGCTTTAGCTAAGGTAAGCATGCGTTTATACGATATTAAACTATCACTCCATGCTTGATGGAAAACCTCAAGCTTGGTCGCGCGCCATTTGCGTTCCAACTTTCTACATGATAATTTATGAGCTCTGGTTTCCTCTGTAAACCATGGGGTGCGCCTTTTAGGGGCCCTTTTTTGTTTTAGCGGTGCTATACTATCAATGGTTTTGCGCAGGGCATTGTCAAAGTTGTTAGTGAGGTTATCAATAGAGCCGACATAATTTGGGAATGGTGCCATTACCGAAGGCAGTAGGTCAGCAAGAGTCATCGTTGTGGCGGCATTAATGTTGCGGCTGCTATAGCAGTTATTATTATTATTAGTTTGTTGACAATGAGTCAGAACTTCAAATTTTATAAGGTAATGATTGGACATTACTTTAGTATACGGGAGTACCATAACTTTGGAGGTGGTGACACCCCTGACCAGCACTAGATCTATCGTATTGCCGTTGCGATGCGTAGGTTCATTTATTATTTGTGTAAGACCACAGCTATCAATTATAGTCTGGAGCGCCACGCACTGAGGGTCCGATGGGGTATTCATATGGATATTAAAGTCCCCCATTATGATTATATTGTCTGCGTGCGTCACTAGATCAGCAACGAACTCTGAGAATTCATTAATAAAGTCCGAGTAGGGCCCTGGGGGGCGGTAGATAACAGCCATATCGAGAGGCAGCGGTGCGACAGACCTCATAGTAAGCACCTCAAACGATTTGTATTTATTATTTAGGTTAGGGGTAAGGTTAAAGTTTTCATTGTATATTAGTGCGACCCCCCCACCCCTTTTAAGGGGACGGGCAATATGCGCATTCGTATAGTTAGGAGGAGATGCCTCATTTAGCGCAAAAAAATTGTCTGGTTTGAGCCAGGTTTCGCTAAGACCAATGACGTTAAGATTGTTGTCTCTAATGACCTCATTAACTAATAACGTTTTGGGAGACAATGATCTTATGTTTAAAAAGCCCATATTATAAGTATTGGGCTGTTTTGACGAGTTTTTGTTTAAATTATCCGTAGTAGAAATATTAATAATGTTGCGTTTATTATACGTAGTGCACTTTAAATAGTTTCGACCATATCTAGGAATTGATACGACGGGAATTTTCAGATTGTTTGCTTGATGCTGCGATCGACTGAACGCATCATGATTTGCCACCTCAGTAGAATGCATATCTACCCCGGACACATTCACAACAGAAAACACATTATGTGAGTTGTGTGTTATTCTAAGAAAATTGCTATGCGTACAGGAATTATCCAGCCTGGTGCTGGCTAGTTCTAGCTTAACTGACTCCTCACCCGGACTAGCAGGCTCTGTAATTGCCTGTGACCGGGCTTGCTCTAGTGTAGTTAGTCAAATGTGACTTAAACAGTAGTCTATATTTTTAGACAGGATGATGGCGCCTTCCTGGTTAGGGTGAAGGCCGTCCCTCATCAGCAAGCCTGGTTTGCCCCAGAAAGAGGTCCAATTATCAATAAACGTTAGTCCCTGTTGTCTACAGAAGCTAGCCAGCCACTTGTTAAGCGAGACTAATCACATCATTTAAGCGTTGAAAGTAAAACACAACAAATGACTGAGACCCTTTTTGACTTTTTGGACATTTAACACTCACCAAAATTGAGAGGATGTATTATATATTGTTATTGTTATGAAAAATATCAAAATGGCCCTCGAATGCGACCTTCAGTCGAAAAGTTTGGACAACCCTGCTTTAATGTTTTTTCCACAGGAGTGTCTTTCAAAAAGCTTTTAGTTTTAGATAGGAACTTACAAGCCCAATTGGTTCCATGGCCGAACTCATAACTCAAAACATTTGTATCTCAAATCATTAAAATTAATTAGTTATTTTAATCAGTGGTTGGCCCTCATACCATTTTTAAAAAGAAAAACATTGTTCTGGATGATAAATGAATAATAGAATAGAATATTCTATAAACGACCACAGTAGTTCTATGTTCACTTTAAACAAGCCAGTGTTAAGAAGCTCATAATGGCTTCCAATGACAGCATGAGACTGCTTCTAAGAGCTTCAATGCGCTGCATCCATCTATCCATTTTCTACCGCTTGTCCCTTTTGGGATCCCGGGGGGTGCTGTAGCCTATCTCAGCTGCACATGGGCGGAAGGCGGGGTACACCCTGGACAAGTCGCCATCTCATCACAGGGCCAACACAGATAGACAGACAACTTTCACACTCACATTCACACACTAGGGCCAAATTTAGTGTTGCCAATCAACCTATCCCCAGGTGCATGTTTTTGGAGGTGGGAGGAAGCCGGAGTACCCGGAGGGAACCCACGCAGTCACGGGGAGAACATGCAAACTCCACACAGAAAGATCCTGAGCCCGGGATTTAACTCACGACTACTCAGGACCTTCGTATTGTGAGGCAGATGCACTAACCCCTCTTCCACCGTGCTGCCCCAATATATATATATATATATATATATATATATGTATGAAATACTTGACTTGGTGGATTCTAGCTGTAAATATACTCCTCCCCTCTTAACCACGCCCCCCCCGCCTCCCGAAATCGGAGGTCTCAAGGTTGGCAAGTATGACAATAGGAGTACCAGGTCTCGAAAGACTTTTGTCCTAGGTTGTAAAAATCTGCATCTTAAACTGTCAAGGACTGGAATCAAATATTCTGGAAAACTTTGATTACCACCTTTTTAAATGAGCTTGTGAGATAGCGTTTCCGACTGTAAACTGAATGCCAAGGTAAATGTGTCTCGTGCAATTATGTATCCACAATGGTGCAAACATTTTTTTTTCGCAGTTTTGTCCTTGAAGATAAGTTAGATGGGTTCCAATAGGAATTTGCACAAGACTGGCAATTTTCTTCTTTATTCAAAAGAGACTAGAATAATATCTCCCATTGCTGCATGTGTTAGCCACACACACACTGACACACACTAATAACTAGCAATCATGACAAACTATAACCGCACGCCAGCAGATTCCCCAGACAGGCATTACAATAATGTTGTGCCCTGATAAATAACTTCACAAATAAAGCGTCTGTCTCGTACGTACGCTACAAAGGTCAATAACGCTATCCTGGAGGTCACTGCTGATCCGTTTGCTACTTTATCGATTGTACGGTGATTCCAGAAGAATTATGCGGTGTCACAACTCATAGCAGATCTGCGCAGGGACGGCACAAGCTATTTGTCCGGCAAATGTGTCTGTCTGTTTCTAATTCTTCACCAGAATGGAAATGGGAAAATGTACTTTTGTTCTTGTCTTAGTCAGATTTGGTCTACTAATCAATTCAACAGTTTTTGTGGCTATTATGGGGGCGGTGTGGCGGGTTCCTGGTTCAATCCCCACCTTCTACCATCCTAGTCACGTCAGTTGTGTCCTTGAGCAAGACACTTCACCCTTGCTCCTGATGGGTCCTGGTTAGCACCATCAGTGTGTGTGTGAATGGGTGAATGTGGAAAAAAGGTAGAAAAGCGCTATACAAGTATAACCCATTTACCATTATTATTCACACAAAAGTTGTCTAACGTTGGACTGAGGCAGGAAAATATGCATTTCAAGGTTATTAGTTGCACTAGAACTTTCAAATGCCTGACGTCATATATTTACTGTATATAAAATATACAGTAATTATAATTTAAATTGATATTGATATACCATCCATCCATCCATTTTCTACCACTTGTCCCTTTTGGGGCCTGTAAAATAATTTCAATATAATTGAAATTCCTGCAAAATTTCTGGAAAAAATGGACACACTAAACACACACTGACTGTACTTTTTTATTTTTTAATTTTTTTATCACAGCAACATTTTCTGGAAAATTAAGTTTTTGGAATTTGCTGTGGAACTGACTTTTTCTGGAAAATCTTTTGAGTATACCAAAAAGCAAAATGTATTTATTTCCGGAGAATGATGGGACTTGTTGGTCACGACTCAGAGGCTTTCCACAAAACAGCCAGATGAGTCCAGATCCAGCTCAGTGGCTTGTGGTTAGGGTGTCTGCCCTGAGACTGGGAGGTTGTGAGTTCAAAGACTGCGTGCAAAGACTAGAAAAATGGGACCCATTGCCTCCCTGAAAATCCTGCATCAAAAGTTAGAATTGGGGGTTAAATCACCAAATGATTCCCGAGCACGGCGCACGCTGCTGCTCACTGCTCCCCTCACCTCCAAGGGGGTGAACATGAACAGAGGACAAATTTCACCACACCTAGTGTGTGTGTGTCTGTCATTGTAACTTTAACTTAACTTAGATCCCAACCTGGACTGTCAACCTCTCTGTTTTTTAGGAGCATTGTTTGGACCTGAACCGGTTGCTACATTTCCAGAAATGTTGCTTAAATTTGGAATTGTACCGCCCACAGAGTCTTTCCGAGGAAGACGTTTCCTGAAAATTCTGAAGCCTGAGCTCTTCTGGAAAATCTTCCATTGTCAAGTCATGGTTGGTGCCAGACTTGCTAGGTCGGGCTCCATTTTTCACCTACAAAGGACTCAAAAAAGGGGGCACCGATTCTTTTGGTGTCATTCTTTTGGCACCACCTCAAGCTCCTTCTTAATCGCCTCCCTTCTCTTCATGTATTTTTTTGACAGCACTGTTGACTATTTAACAGAGTGATGAATGGCAAAAAGGAACACCATTTTAAGCGTCGCCCAAGGGGGTCGACCGTGACAATACATTACAATTAAAACCCTCGGGGAACAAAGAAACTAAAGTCAATTAGCTGGAACCTTCAAAGGGGGAGATCACGAATATGACGTCTTATGTGCAAGTATGAGTTTTCTAACTAAAATTTGTCGTCCCGTTCTATCCCTCCCGAGTAGGTACTCCATGGGATTAATTGCTCATTTAGCAACTCCTTCCCCATATTTCACGCCTGAGAGAGAATCCAAATTAGCTTTGCCTTCGGAGTCAACTGCCTTCCTTCCCAACCCTTCAGGCCAAACTAACGTCGCCTTCTCTGTGTTGTAGTAAACTAGGTAAAGGTCAACATTGTGGCGGGATTGACCTAAAGGAGTGGGAAACACTTGATCTGATCTCGTAGGATAGGATAGGATAGGACTGGATAGAATGGACTTTATTTATCCCAAAATGGGGAAATTATGTGGTTGCAGTGCAAATATAAAAAGTCCACAAAAATAAGGTGAAAACAAGACAAACATCAAAGAACACACAGGAAATAAAATACAATTTTTTAAAGAGCTATACAGCTACAAAGAGAAACACAATGAAAAACAAAAAATAATATGTTTTGTATACATACAGGTAAAAGCCAGTAAATTAGAATATTTTGAAAAACTTGATTTATTTCAGTAATTGCATTCAAAAGGTGTAACTTGTACATTATATTTATTCATTGCACACAGACTGATGCATTCAAATGTTTATTTCATTTAATGTTGATGATTTGAAGTGGCAACAAATGAAAATCCAAAATTCCGTGTGTCACAAAATTAGAATATTACTTAAGGCTAATACAAAAAAGGGATTTTTAGAAATGTTGGCCAACTGAAAAGTATGAAAATGAAAAATATGAGCATGTACAATACTCAATACTTGGTTGGAGCTCCTTTTGCCTCAATTACTGCGTTAATGCGGCGTGGCATGGAGTCGATGAGTTTCTGGCACTGCTCAGGTGTTATGAGAGCCCAGGTTGCTCTGATAGTGGCCTTCAACTCTTCTGCGTTTTTGGGTCTGGCATTCTGCATCTTCCTTTTCACAATACCCCACAGATTTTCTATGGGGCTAAGGTCAGGGGAGTTGGCGGGCCAATTTAGAACAGAAATACCATGGTCCGTAAACCAGGCACGGGTAGATTTTGCGCTGTGTGCAGGCGCCAAGTCCTGTTGGAACTTGAAATCTCCATCTCCATAGAGCAGGTCAGCAGCAGGAAGCATGAAGTGCTCTAAAACTTGCTGGTAGACGGCTGCGTTGACCCTGGATCTCAGGAAACAGAGTGGACCGACACCAGCAGATGACATGGCACCCCAAACCATCACTGATGGTGGAAACTTTACACTAGACTTCAGGCAACGTGGATCCTGTGCCTCTCCTGTCTTCCTCCAGACTCTGGGACCTCGATTTCCAAAGGAAATGCAAAATTTGCATGGTTGGGTGATGGTTTGGGGTGTCATGTCATCTGCTGGTGTCGGTCCACTCTGTTTCCTGAGATCCAGGGTCAACGCAGCCGTCTACCAGCAAGTTTTAGAGCACTTCATGCTTCCTGCTGCTGACCTGCTCTATGGAGATGGAGATTTCAAGTTCCAACAGGACTTGGCGCCTGCACACAGCGCAAAATCTACCCGTGCCTGGTTTACGGACCATGGTATTTCTGTTCTAAATTGGCCCGCCAACTCCCCTGACGCCGCATTAACGCAGTAATTGAGGCAAAAGGAGCTCCAACCAAGTATTGAGTATTGTACATGCTCATATTTTTCATTTTCATACTTTTCAGTTGGCCAACATTTCTAAAAATCCCTTTTTTGTATTAGCCTTAAGTAATATTCTAATTTTGTGACACACGGAATTTTGGATTTTCATTTGTTGCCACTTCAAATCATCAAAATTAAATGAAATAAACATTTGAATGCATCAGTCTGTGTGCAATGAATAAATATAATGTACAAGTTACACCTTTTGAATGCAATTACTGAAATAAATCAAGTTTTTCAAAATATTCTAATTTACTGGCTTTTACCTGTATGTACGATCGCACCGTGTGTGGACACACTACAAGAAACAAAACAAAAACCCGTTTTAAACACCCACATACTTGGCGGTGTTCCACGTCATTGTCTCTGGCCGTGCTGTCCCAACAAAGCAACCAAGAGAGCCGACTGTATCGTAGGCTGCCCACTAGCCCTCTGTGAATGTCCGGCCCGTGCGGATGAGCGATAAATTTAGGAAGACCGGAGTGTTCTATATATATACTCATTAAGCTCCGTGAAGCTTGTCCATCCCATTGCTCAACGCTAGCTCTTCCTACGCATCGCCTCCGGTCTCTCCTTGGAGCTCGGGTGTGGCAGAGATCCAGCAGCTGGGTGTCCGGTGCCAACATGGCCATTGCTAAACGGCAATCCCAGGCAGATCCAAAAGTCCACAAAAAAGCACCGCAGAAGTCACGAAAGTGCCACCCCTTGTTGTGCAGTCCTAAAAGGGCCCGATCCAAAAGGCAAAAAAGACATGAATACAGGGGGGCATACTTGCCAATCCTCCCGAATTTTCCGGGAGACTCACGAATGTCAGTGCCTCTCCCGAAAATCTCACGGGACAACCATTCTCCCGAATTTCTCCCGATATCCAGCCGGACTTAAGGAACGCCCCTTCCAGGTCCGTGCAGACCTGAGTGAGGAGAGTCTGTTGTCACGTCCGCTTGGCCAACCAAAAAGTAACCACAGAACACTAGTGTTCTGTGGTTACTTTTTGGTTGGCCAACGGTTTACGTTGTCAACTTAAACAAGTTGAAAAACTTATTCGGGTGTTACCATTTAGTGGTCTATTGTACAGAATATGTACTTCACTGTGCAATCTACTAATAAAAGTTTCAATCAATCAATCAATATTGCGCACTCTGACGGCAAGTGTGGGAGTCGGTTCTGAAGTACGAAGTAAAGAGACGTAACTTCGTCACCTCACCTGGTTATTGACTCCAACCCAGAATATTACACTGCCCATACTTATGCTCCTTCAAAGGCTGTGCTACTGGCTGCAAAGCATTGCACTTTCAAATACAACAATGAGTAGAGAGGAGTGTTATGTGTGTATATGTGTAAATAAATGAACACTGAAATTCAAGTATTTATTTTATTTCTATGGATATATATGTATGTATATATATATATATATATATATATATATATATATATATATATATATATATATATATATATATATATATATATATATATATATATATAATAAAATACACACACACACATATATATATATATATATATATATATATATATATATATATATATATATATATATATATATATATATATATATATATATATATATATATATATATATATATATATATGTATATATGTATATATATATATATAGAGCTAAAATTCACTGGAAGTCAAGTATTTATTTTATATATATATATATATATAATATATTTTTTATATATATATATATATATATATATATATATATATATACATATATATATATATATATATATAAGAAATACTTGAATTTCAGTGAATTCTAGCTATAAATATACTCCTACACTGATGTCGCTTGTTGATGCAGTACAGCCTGAGGGATCGAAGGTCACGGGCTTAGATGCTTAATTGCAGTGATTTCTCCAGATTCTCTGAACCCTTTTGATGATATTACGGACCGTAGATGGTGAAATCCCTAAATTCCTTGCAATAGCTGGTTGAGAAAGGTTTTTCTTAAACTGTTCAACAATTTGCTCACGCATTTGTTGACAAAGTGGTGACTCTCGCCCCATCCTTGCTTGTGAATGACTGAGCATTTCATGGAATCTACTTTTATACCCAATCATGGCACCCACCTGTTCCCAATTTGCCTGTTCACCTGTGGGATGTTCCAAATAAGTGTTTGATGAGCATTCCTCAACTTTATCAGTATTTATTGCCACATTTCCTAACTTCTTTGGCACGTGTTGCTGGCATCAAATTCTAAAGTTAATGATTATTTGCAAAACGAATAAATGTTTATCAGTTTGAACATCAAATATGTTGTTTTTGTAGCATATTCAACTGAATATGGGTTGAAAATGATTTGCAAATCATTGTATTCCATTTATAATTACATCTAACACAATTTCCCAACTCATATGGAAACAGGGTTTGTAGATGCACTGCAGGACTGCTTCTGAAATGCGCAGAAAAAGTTTTATATCTGCAGAATGCTTCAAATTGTGGCAAAATGCCATAAGCAGGAGCCAGGGGGCGGCATGGCTCAGTAGGTAGAGTGGTCGTCTTGTAACCGGAGCGTTTCTGGTATTGTTGTGGGATCGTTGTGGATCAGGTCCTTTTGTCGGGCCGATACTGGCCATCCATCCACACGGTTCTGTTAAAGCTAACGTTCACCAAGGAGCTCATTAGCCAAAGTAAGACATCAATCAGCGGCAACAGCTTCTCACGCCTGCCGGGGCGTCTGTGTCGCACTTTTTGCGCACCAAGGTCCCACCCCATCCCCCTACCACTGTTCTACACTTGGTAGGCATTAACCTTTGCTGGCTTGGTCATTTGTCTATGACGAGCTCTCCGGAAAAGTCTTTGTGTTGTATTTCTGCCACTGGATGGACGCATAAATGCCAGAGTTGCTCGGTCATGTGGAGACGAGAGAAACGGCGCCAAAAAGACCAGGCTATTGTAAGATGTTCGCTTAAAGGATGAAAGACTTGTTGTTCAAAACCCCTTGGATAGTACCAAGATTGCAATATAAAAAAAAAAAAAATAATAATTACGAAATTACTAAAATTTGTATAATGTGTTAGCACTAGTGCCTGTACCAACTTTATACTCTTGTGTTGTAGTATATTCCAGCATAGTAGCTAACCGTGTGTAGTTTTTAACAACTGACACCCAACCAATGCACTTGTGGTTGCATTACCTTCGTTTTGTCGAATAAAGTACACTTTACATTCAGTCGGGGAGCCTGTGAGCGTTTTAACCTGTTAAACTTCCATCCATACATTTCTTCTGCTTATCCAAACCTGTTAAACTTGTAAAAAGTTAATGCACCTTCTTTAATAATAACCTAAATACAATGAAACATTGAAGGACAACTTTCTCTAAACAAAACTATATAATTTCATTAAAATATTTTCAAATTGTCAAATCATTAAAAACATATATTCACATATTATTTTAGCTAGGGATGTCCGATAATGGCTTTTTGCCGATATCCGATATTCCGATATTGTCCAACTCTTTAATTACCGATACCGATATTAACCGATATATACAGTCGTGGAATTAACACATTATTATGACTAATTTGGACAACCAGGTATAGTGAAGATAAGGTACTTTAAAAAAAATAAAATAAAATAAGATAAATAAATTAAACATTTTCCTGAATAAAAAAGAAAGTAAAACAATATACAAACAGTTACATTGAAACTAGTAATTAATACAAATTACTAAAATTAACTGTTAAAGGTTAGTACTATTAGTGGATCAGCAGCACGCACAATCATACGTGCTTACGGACTGTATCCCTTGCAGACTGTATTGATATATATTGATATATAATGTAGGAACACAAGGCAGTGACTAAGATGGCGGAAGCGGGGATCGAACCTGGAACCCTCAAGTTGCTGGCAAACAGGACAATGACCTCATGTTTATTTTACAAGGTTACTGTCCAGTAAAAATTTATTTATCTCCAATGTGTACCGTATTTTCCGGACCATAGAGCGCACTGCCGATGAATGGTCTATTTTTTATCTTTTTTCATATATAAGGTGCACCGGATTATAAGGTGCATTGAAGGATTCGTTTTTTTGTTTTTTTCTCTAAATTGAAAACACTCCCTAGTGGTCTACATAACATGTAATGGTGTTTTTGTTGGTCAAAATGGTGCATAGATAATGTTTCAGATACACATCAGCAGGTACCAAAAGGTAAGAAAAGTTTCTTTTGCATAATATTGCGAAACAAAACGGCAGATAATATGTCTTGCCTTATATACACACACCATAATAATACTCGTATGTTTAATGCGGCGACAATCCATCAAGCGATGCGGCTTCATAGCTTACCGAAGTCGCACTAAAACATTTTGATAGATTATGGAGCGCCGTGTGTAATGTTCAATGTTTCAATGTAACATTTAAAATGTTGGGGTTGTTTACTTGAGACATATTGCCATCGTCGTGCAGCCTACACTTATCTCTTATGTTTAACTGCCATCTACTGGTCACACTTATTACACCATGTACCAAATAAAATAGCTTTGAGGTGGGTAAGCTCAACCAAGCGTATTCCTTACATTAGGCACACCGGGTTATAAGCCACACTGTCGAGTTTTGAGGGAAAAAAAATATTTTAAATGGGCCTTATAGTCCGGAAAATACAGAAAGTATTTTATTCTCATTTGATAAACTACTACAAAAAGTAATATTTTTTGACACACAGAATTGTTATTCTTGGAAATAGAAATACATACGCTCTCGGGATACATGCTTTGAAGTGTCATTGTTCATCATCACTCTAAAAGCAAAGAGAAGTCCCTTGTATTTAACAGGTGATAAACGTTGTGTATGATTTTTATAATCATCATGAACTGTCCGATTTTTGTTATTTAAAAAGATAAAATAAAATCAAAACCTCAATTCAACAGCTCAATTTCAAAAACCTTGGTCCTTGCCGCTAAATGACATCTATTCAATGGTGACCAAATGGTCATTTGCTTGTCCTGATGCCCCCCCTATCCAGATAAACAATTTACTCAGGGCCAAAACAAAATGGCCTCCTTTAGTACTCACACAGTGACAGCTCCATCTGCTGTCAGACAAAGCAGCGAATGTGCGGGGCAGCATTCCAGCCCTGTCAGTGCATATAAAGTCCTTCATTTCTCTCCATCAAGTCTAGCGGTCTTTGCACAACACCATCGAGAACTCCCCAACATTTTGATTTCATTACCAGCTGCCACTGAATATTTATTTTCTTTCCTTATGATGAAGTCACACCTGGAATCTGCAGGACGTCATGAATAATTCATGAGGCAAAGCCAACGGGGCGTGGCCTAATAGAGTTTCTCCAACTCCACTTGCGGACATATCAATGATGCATCGTAGATGCCCTCCCACACCTCACTCGGCCATACCACGAGGCCTTCGTGGTCTTCACGGAACTGCTCAGATCGCCTATTTTAATTATTCTGACCAGGGACTAGAATAAGGAGAAATAATATCATCGGACAGGGAAATACACTCATGCAGCATTATGTACGACTTTAGAAATGGACTTCTTTTAATGTATTTTTTATCTCGAAATACAGAAAAAATTGTTTTCTTGGAACGCTTCACCAAAAAAGAAAAATAAGTGCATGTTTTTTTTTTAACTTTTTTAAGCATATTTTTCCCCTTGCAGATGCAGTACAAATAAGAACATTATGAACCTGTCAGGCTTGTCACTGACAGTTTAGTTATGTTGTGAGTTTTTCCTCTGTTTGTCTTTATTTCCTGTCGGCGCTTTTATTTTGGTTATTTCCTACTTGTCCCCTCAGCTGTGGCTGATTGGCACCTGGCCACACCTAGTGTCAATCAGCCAGCTACTATTTAGACTATATCTAAATAGTAGCTATATCGCGGGTTTGTCTCTGTGCGATATAGAAAATGACTATATCGTGATATTCGAGTGTACGTTCTCACGCAGTTGCTTTTAGCTGCGGACATTACACTACAGGCTCTTCCCACTCTGTCTTGTCTGTCCTTTTCACAGACAGCAAGCGCACCTTCTTACACACATCACATACTGTCATGTCATACGTCACATACGTATACGCACTCGCGGAGCAGAAAGGTAGCAGCATGGCTAATGTTAGCTGTGATGCTAGCGGAGCGGTGCGAGCGCTAATACAAGAGAAAGAAGGTGCGAATCTGGTAACAAATGGAGGAATAATTAATTCCTAAGAAAAACCGCAGGGGGTCCATCGTCTGGCGGTGGTTTGCTTCAAGTGGGAATACGTCGAACAGACAAACGTAATTTGTCAAGTGTGGGGCAAAAGCGTTGCTATAAAAAGTAGCATTACTGATGTAACAAACAGTTCAGGGTGTCCCAAGTTACCGGAGTGTGTTAGGTAAGGAGGAGGAGTTTTGTCCCACCAGAGTTGCCGTAAGGCTGTGACGTAGGGTGTGTGTGGTTGTGGAAGGTGGTGTGTGATGTTGACAATGAAGAAGCGGGGGCTACCGAACCTGCTCTAATGTCTCCCGTTTATTATTTTATTAGTTAAGTACACTGTATAGGCGAACCCAAGACACTCGGCTACACTGCTAATATGTAGCATCATTTGAAAAGCCACCCGCTAGACAAAGAAGAGGGCTTACTCAGCACGTCAATATCTCCATTCGGTGCCACACGTACACACCATCAAAATGCCGAGGCAAACATTTCCAGATCAACACCGTATGAAAAAAATAGTGATTTGTTTAGTTGTGATTTCCTTCTCTGCGTGAAAGTTTAAAAGTAGCATATATTAATGCAGTATGAAGAAGAATGTTTTAATGTAGACACATATAATCATCATACTGCTGTGATTATATGCATCAAGTGTTCATTCAAGGCTAAGGCAAAATATCGAGATATATCGTGTATCGCGATATGGCCTTAACATATTGCGATATTAAAAAAAGGCCATATCGCCCAGCCCTAATTTAGACCCGCTTTTCCCTCCAGTCAGTGCTGGAGTATTGTCAATGTCGCTAATGATTGTCGAGGTCAGTGTCATTTATACTTGTCGATGTCATTTATACTTGTCGTTGTAGCTCTGTCTACTTCTGTTCACTCTGCTCATGTCATTGTTCATCCTGCTCGTTTCTTGCCACGTGGGTTTTGTTTATTCGTGTCACAGTAAGTTTTTTTGTTTCTTGTCCATAGTTTAGCCCTTGTGCTAGTTTCTGTTCATAGCCAAGTTTGTTCTCCGCCCTTGTGCGCGCCTTTTGTTTGTACCCTTTAGTTTGTACCCTTTAGTTTGTTTCTTGTTATAGAGTTAAATTAAATCATGTTTTCCTGCACCAAGCCTGCCGTCTCTGCATTTTGGGGTTCGTCACCGACACACTGACAGAACCACATCATTGGGCAGCAAGAATTCTGAAAAGCATGTATCCAAACATGGCTTTCAAAGCTAGTGCATTAGACCAATATTGCATTATCCATCCATCCATCCATCCATCTCGCAATTTATTTTGACTGTATATACAGTCGCGATCAAAAGGAGGATTACCTCCAAATTCTTCAGGACAACCTGAAATCATCAGCCCGGAGGTTGGGTTTTGGGCGCAGTTCGGTGTTCCAACAGGACAATGACTCCAAACACACGTCAAAAGTGGTAATGAAATGGCTAAATCCGGCTAGAATTGAGGTTTTAGAATGGCCTTCCCAAAGTCCATGTGTGGACAATGCTGAAGAAACAAGTCCATGTCAGAAAACCAACAAATTTAGCTGAACTGCACCAATTTTGTCAAGAGGAGTGATCAAAAATTCAACCAGAAGCTTGCTAGAAGCTTGTGGATGGCTACCAAAAGCGCCTTATTGCAGTGAAACTTGCCAAGGGACATGTAAGCAAATATTAACATTGCTGTATGTATACTTTTGACCCAGCAGATTTGGTCACATTTTCAGTAGACCCATAATAAATTCATAAAAGAACCAAACTTCATGAATGTTTTTTGTGACAAACATGTGCTCCAATCACTCTATCACAAAAAAATTAGAGTTGTAGAAATTATTGAAAACTCAAGACAGTCATGACATTAAGTTTGTTACAAGTGTATGTGAACTTTTGTTCGTGACTGTACTTCTTTACTTTAACCGCGGATGTGATACATGGAAGGCGGCGTGAGTTGGTAGAAGGTCAGTGATCAGGTCAATGCAAAGGTCAGTGCAAAGATGAGTGAGGAGACTCTGACTGGTGTTCTTCACTTCAAAATACACCACCGACTGGACTTGACACAAAACCCTTACCAAGTTTTGAGCAAATAAGTGCTGTGCATTCAAAACAAATGTTTTAAATGTTCTCGTTTGACATTCTGATGATAAAATTGCATTTGTGTAAAGTGTGTAAAGTCTTTTATTAGCTGAATTTGAGTTATGTTTGCAAGTAATTTACAGTGGTTAAATAACATTTGACAGCACTAATCCAAACATCTGTTGTTATTTTCTTTAGATTTGTAACACACAATCACATTCTAGAAAACATTTTTTAAAAACAATTATTGTAGGTTCATGTTTTTCATGGGACAGCAAGGACTATTAAAAAAGTGTCAGCAAGTAATTTACTGTAATTAATCAAGAATCTGCTAGAACATACATACTTTGACAGCTCTAATCCTCTCCGAAATTGGTTATTTCCTAATATTTGAAATGCACAGAAATACATTTTGCAAAAAAATAAAATAATACAACTATGAAGTTAAAGTTAAAGTACCAATGATTGTCACACACACACTAGGTGTGGTGAAATTTGTCCTCTGCATTTGACCCATCCCCTTTGATCACCCCCTGGGAGGTGAGGGGAGCAGTGAGCAGCAGCGGTGCCACGCCCGGGAATCATTTTTGGTGATTTAACCCCCAATTTCAACCCTTGATGCTGAGTGCCAAGCAGGGAGGTTATGGATCCCATTTTTATAGTCTTTGGTATGACTCGGCCGGGGTTTGAACTCACAACCTACCGATCTCAAGGCGGACACTCTAACCACTAGGCCACTGAGTAGGTTGTATTGTATTGGGGATACATGCTTTTCAAAAGACAGTAACAAAAAAACAAAACATATATTTCTCATGTTGGGAATAATGGCAATACACAATAAAGACGTTACTAACGTGAAATGCAGCCCGTTATTATGCATTGATAACTTGTTTTTGTTTTAACCTTTATTCATCACGGAGAGTCTCATTGAGATTAAGAATCTCTTTTTCTAAGGGAGTCCTGCTCAAAACATTCATACACTTGTGCGGGGGTCAGCAACCCCTGGCTCTAAAGATGTGTGAAAAAGATGAAGAAAAATATATTTTTAGTTTTAATATATTTTCTGTAGGAGAACAAACATGACACAAACCTTTCTAATTGTTAGAAATCCCACGGTTTACAGGTAAAAGCCAGTAAATTTGAATATTTTGAAAAACTTGATTTATTTCAGTAATTGCATTCAAAAGGTGTAACTTGTACATTATATTTATTCATTGCACACAGACTGATGCATTCAAATGTTTATTTCATTTAATTTTGATGATTTGAAGTGGCAACAAATGAAAATCCAAAATTCCGTGTGTCACAAAATTAGAATATTACTTAAGGCTAATACAAAAAAGGGATTTTTAGAAATGTTGGCCAACTGAAAAGTATGAAAATGAAAAATATGAGCATGTACAATACTCAATACTTGTTTGGAGCTCCTTTTGCCTCAATTACTGCGTTAATGCGGCGTGGCATGCAGTCGATGAGTTTCTGGCACTGCTCAGGTGTTATGAGAGCCCAGGTTGCTCTGATAGTGGCCTTCAACTCTTCTGCGTTTTTGGGTCTGGCATTCTGCATCTTCCTTTTCACAATACCCCACAGATTTTCTATGGGGCTAAGGTCAGGGGAGTTGGCGGGCCAATTTAGAACAGAAATACCATGGTCCGGAAACTAGGCACGGGTAGATTTTGCGCTGTGTGCAGGCGCCAAGTCCTGTTGGAACTTGAAATCTCCATCTCCATAGAGCAGGTCAGCAGCAGGAAGCATGAAGTGCTCTAAAACTTGCTGGTAGACGGCTGCG